>NC_062190.1:8630545-8685545 GCF_912470025.1 Vespa velutina | reverse complement strand
TATCCAAAGATTATAAATTTATTATTTTTTATGAAAAAAAAAAAAAAGAAAAAAAAAGAAGAAAAAATTAAATTAAATTCCACACTTTCGACATATTTGTTTTTCTTTTATATTTAAAATCACCAAATTTCTAATCCTACTTGTAGAAATACCCTATATGTATATATATATATATATATATATATATATATATATATATATATATAATATTGCATCCTGCCATTTTTTGTGTAGGATAAAAAAAGAAGAAAGAAAAAAAAATGAGAGAGAGAGAGAGAGCACTCTCCCCGTTTCCTTTTTAATTAACGCCACAGCAGGCTGTACGATTTTGAAACTTAAAGTAATTAAGCTGCAGTTTCGGTTCCCGGTTGCATCCCGGTCGCCCGTCACAATTAACCAACAACTAAAAGGACCAAAAAAGATTAGCCGACACCTTGTTATCGTAACGAGCGCGAAAAATATTTTTTTAAACGTTCAACCATTCCATTCCGTTCCAGTCCGTTCAGTTCCGTTCCAGTTCGTTCCAGTCCGTTCCAGTCCGTTTCGATCCGTTCCGTTCTGTTCATTCGTTCGTTTGCTATCTCGATGACTAATATCGTGAATTTTCTGGCTTTTTTTTTTTTTTTTTTTTTTTTTTTTTTTTTTTTTTTTTTTAAATCAAATACGCATCCATCTATTATTAATTATATTTTATTATCACTTAACATTGATTTCGCGAATTTAATTATTATATAATTCGGGTCAAATATCATTTTGATTTCTTTTTTCTTTTGATTATTACGAACGTATGCATGATTTATGATTCAGTTGAATTTAATTGTGTAAATCGCTTAAGTATTTAAATTACTATGAGACAAAAAATAAAAATAAAAGAAAGAAAGAAAGAAAGAAAGAAAGAAAGAAAGAAGGAAAAGGAAAAAAGAAAAGAAAATAAGAGAAATATAAATAATTAATTACTCGTATGGAATAATTTCATGATCAATTATAAATATTGATTATATTTATTAGATGAATAATAAATTGTTCACGAATTTTAATGATCAATTTGAAATCGATCAACCCCATATTAATAATTTTAATGAATTAATTTCTCAAATATCATATCGAATTTGTTTTTAAAAAAGAATATGTATATATATATATATTTTTTATCTCTTTCTTTTTCTCTTTCACTTAGGAAGATGAAGAAAAAGGAGAAGAGGAGGAAAAAGAAAAAAGAAGAAAATAGAAAAGAAAAGAAAAGAAAAGAAAAGAAAAGAAAAGAAACGGACGACAAAGCATATACTCTTGTAATTCTAATTAGCAAATGGTCCCTCCCTCCCATTGAAGATTCGATTTTAATCACTTTTTCCTTATTATTCTTTCATTATCTCTATCGACATACCAAGACGTTATTTTTTTTCTTTTTTTTTATTCAAGAGAAGTAAAATTTTTTTTCGTTTCCGTTTAAACTTTCAAAGATATTTTTTCTCTTGTTCGTTTATATACGTCGAACAAGATCAAACGCATATAAACAACACAATCAATGATAATAATAATAATAATAATAATAATAATAATAATAATAATAATAATAATAATAATAACAATAATAATAATAATAATAATAATAATAATAATAATTTTAATTATTATAATTATGTAATTAAAACAAGAACATCTATAAAAATATATTCATTGTATTAATCAATGTATATAAATGTAATATAAAAAAGAAAAAAAAAAAAAAGAAAAAGAAAGCAAAGTAAATAATAATAATTCATATGATTAAAAATAGAATTAAAATAATTTTAAAATGATTTATTAATGACATTAATTCGATATTAGAGAATACATTTAAAAAGAATAGAAAGGGAGAATTAACGATACGAGTAAAAGTAAACAAGATATTGTAAATAAAAAAAACAATATTAGAGATAAATAGAAAGAGAGAGAGAAAGAAAAAAAGAGATAGAAAGGATAGAAAAAGAAAGAGAAAGATAAAAAGAATGAGAGAGAGAGAGAGAGAGAGAGAGAGAAATAGCAAAAGAGAAAAATAGAAAAAGAAAGAAAAACAGAAAAAGAGAGAAAGAGATAGAAAAAGAGAGAAAGAGATAGAAAAAGACTGAAAAAGAGAAACAAATATATGAAAAGGTATAAAAAAAAAAAGGACGAAGTAAATATATTGAAAAACAATAAAAAGAGATAAAAAGACAAAGATAGAGATAGACAAGCAAAGCCATACATACATGCATACATATTTACATACATACATGCATATGTATATATATACAACATACAAAGGACAAAGACAGGGAATGTCTCGGATACTCAGCAGACAGACAAACAGACGGACAAACAGAGGAACAGACAAACATACAGAGAGAGAGAGAGAGAGAGAGAGAGAGAGAGAGAGAGAGAAGAAAAGAATTCATTCAAAAACATTAGTTTTATTTCTACGATACGATCGTCGAATTCATTTGACGATAATCATTGGACAACAGTTAGATTACGTGGACTAGTAAGCAAGTAGGTAAGCAAGGAAGCAAGCAAGCAAGAAAGCAAGGAAGCAAGGAAGCGAGTAAGCAAGCGAGCAAGCAAGCAAGCAAGCGAGCGAGCAGGCAAACGTGGCGTGCAAGCTATAGCAGGCAAGTAAGCAAGCAAGTAAGCAGGCAAGCAGACAAGCAAGCAAGCAAGTAGACAAGCAAGCTGGCAACCAAGCAAGCAACCAGGCAACAATAGATTTGATGGAGAGGCTAAGTTGAAAATACGGGGTTGATGCCACTGTGAATTAACGAAAGGGAGTAAGAGAGATGCCGTTATATTGTACCAATTAATGCTGAAACGAGCCAGCACATTTATCCTCGTTACCGAGGATATTAACTAATAAGAAAGAATAAAGATCCTGGACGACGATATTGTTCGGGCACGCGCGTACGTGACCATTCCTATCAATTGGTCCAGCCAACATGGTCCCTCCCCCTTTTTTTCCTCACTCTCTCTCTCTCTCTCTCTCTCTCTCTCTCTCTCTCTCTCTCTCTCACCCTCACTCTACCACTTTCCTTTTACATCTTCTCCTTCACCTCCTCCTTTTTCTCCTCGTCCTCTTATGCCTCTCATTCTTTCCTTTGATCTGATATACAACATCGTACTAAACGAGAAGTAATTGCCGCGAGAATACCAGTCTGAAACTTTTACGAATGTTCGACTCCCTCCGCCTCCTCCTCCCACCCCTCCTCTTTTTCTCTTACACAGAAACAGAAGCTTTTACAACTCCATCCCCCTTGTCCCTTATCCTTCTCACTCAATCTCTCCTTTTTCTCCCTTATCATCCCAAACCCATCTACTGATCATCCTTTTGTTCTTTCATCCATGGCTCGTTCATCATCTCAATCTCATTCGCGTTGACTTTCAATCGTTATATATCGTTTTAATCGTTGATCGTATGATTAGAATCATCGGAATGTATTTTATTAATCGAATAACTTTGTTAATCGAGCTTTTAGATCTATGATCTATGAGGGATCCAGAGAGAGAGACTTTTCTTTTTTCTTTTTTAATGTTCCTTCTTTTAATGTTCTTCACTCGTAAGAAATTTTCACGTCATACGAAATACATATTTCGAGATAAAGAATAATTGTTTCTGTGCGAATACGAGTTTCCCTTTACCCCCCCCCCCTCCTTTACAAGTTCATCTCCCTTACCTCCCTTTTTTCAACCCTCATTCATCCCTTATTCATGGGGTTTTCAACGTTATCGTTATATATATATATGTATAGGTATGTATGTATGTACTCAATAATTCTAAATTAATTGAACGTTATTATGATATCGAATTAGGAAAAATTAGAAATTTTTATTAGATATAAAATATAAATATTGTTATGGTGATATGATCTTTCAAGATAATAAATAACAAGAATATTGAATAATTCTAATGAAGCGAGGATTGTGATTGAGATGACAATAATTATTTATTTTAATCGCTAATAGACACGTGTATTTATTTATTTATTTTATTGTTAAAAAAAAAAAAAAAAAAAAAAAAAAAAAATTAAACCGACGTATTAAATTTAATCAGATTCTCAATTTAGGATATTTTTCGTAATTACTTATATACGACAATGTCGTTATATTTGTAACATATTAATTTTCTAAATTGTAACAAAATTTTTTGCCTATTTTTCTTTTTCCATTTTTTGTTTATTTTTTTTTCGTTTTTTTTTTTTTTTTTTTTTTTTTTTTTTTTTTTTTTTTTTTTTTTTCTTTTTTCAATGCTTCAACATCATTATGAATGATAAATAAATTGTTTCATGATTTTCGATCTGTTTAAATTATATCTTCGTCTTTCTTTTCTATTTTTGTTTTTTCCTATTTTGTTTTTTTCTTCAAATTACACGACATAAATTTTTTGTTAATGTCCATTTGTTAATGTCTAACGTTATTCGACAAATTAAAATGAAATTTTGAAAGAATAACGAACAACACGTTCATAGAATCGAAAAGCTAAAGCGATTATTTGTTTTCTCTAAGTTTCTTTTCAGACCAATACGCACGTAATGCAATATATCTGCCAATGATAGTCCGATATCGTTCCGATATTATTTCTTCGATATTCGGTAAAACGATCGAAACGTTTTCATGCAATGTACGGAAAGAAAAGTTCGCCTTTTTATAATACGACATTTTCTATAATACGTGACCACGATAGAATAAAAATCATTTTATATTCGCATTGTATATTAATAACGTTTGAAATTAATCGAAGATCGAAACGAAACAAATTTTATAACGATAATAATCGCATTTCTTTTATTTCTTTCTTTCTTTCTTTCTTTATTTATTTATTTATTTAATTATTTCTTTCAAAAACTTATCGTTCATTTAACATTTAACATCGATAAACATTCAAATGAATTAATGTATTATTAAATCATTAAATTATTATTATTTATTATTTCATATTATTATAATTAATTATTATTATAAATTATTTATTAATTCAATCTATTGTCACGCTAATATGATATATCCCTCGTAAATATTAGAAAATTCTCATAAATGTTATTTAACAAAAATTTATTTACAATAAATGAATGAATAAATCATTATTATTATTCAAGAAATAAAACAAAAGAAAAGAAAAGAAAAGAAGAGAAAAAGAAAGAGAAAAAGAAAAAGAAAAAGAAAAAACAATTCGTCAAAAATATTTATCAATGCTATTAACATCTGCACGATCTCGAAATGGAATTAAATGAAAATAATTATTAAATAGATTCGATCGAAGATATGATTCTAATATATATATATATATATCTAAATATATAATACATATACATAAGTTAGATATATAGATAATGAATTATGTACTTATTAAAATATTATATTATATTGATTAAAAAAAAAAAAATGATAGATAGTTTCTCGATATCGTTTGAAAACTTATACTCGAGAACTATACTGAGATTGGGTTTCTCGTCTTGCATTCGAGTGCGGTCGTGAAGTTGGTTCAGTACAATGCTCGCTGAGCGAGCGAGCGAGCGAGCGAACGAACCATAGTAACTCTCTGGCTGTAAGTAAATTATTCCGCGAGTGCGACAGCCAAACGGATGTTTACGACGTTCGAGTAAGAGTACATACGCTCGAACAGCGGCCTCGACAAAGGCGAGCAATCTAACATTCGTAGGACTAACCCAACTACGAGAGATCTACTATGGTATCCTTTGTGTTATTTCTTTTCTAACAGAATTCAATTGAAAATTGACGTTTGAAAAGATTCAACATTTCTTCTGTTTTTCTATTTTATACATTTCTTATACGTAATGTACTATATATATTATATGTTTGTGTGTGTATTTATTATATTATATATATATATATATATATGTATATAGTATAATAATAAATAGCATAATATATAAAAAGAATATAAATGTGATATAACAATAATAATAATAATAATGATATATGTATTATATAATGGCAAATAATAATATATATTATTTATTTATTTATTTATTTATTTATTTATTTATTTATTAATTAATACTGTTAGATTATCTTAACATTTTTACATCTTTACACCTTTTATCTTCAGAACGTGAACAATAATATCATAGCTCAATTAAACGTTCTAACAATTATCGGAGATCTATCGATTAGTATTAAACTACAGAATTCAACGTGGAACGTGGAACTTGAAAAGCATAGAGAGAAAAAAATGAAAAAAGAAAAAAGAGAAAAGAAAAAAAAATTCCAATCAATAATCGTCATTAATTCACACTTTTATTTTCACATTTTCTAATAACTTTTACCTTTAACATTTTCAAATGGTAAAAATAAAATGATAGCCATTTAATTCATCTTAAAAAACTTTTCGATACGTATTTCTCTTTTCATTATTTAAATTCTCTAATCGTATTTTACTCTCTAACGTCGTACAATGATAACAGCTATCCGTATTTATGAACATAAAAAAAAAGAAAAAAAAGAAAAAAAAAGGCCACCTCAAACTTTGACGATCGTAAAACGCGGAACTTTCGTAGAAAAAAAAAAAAAAAAAAAGATAACAAATAAGAAATACAAGAAAAAGAAATAATAAAAAAAAAAAAAAAAAAAAAAAAAAAAAAAAAAAAAAAAATAAAAAAATAAACAATTGACATTAATTTATTTGCACTCATTCCGACGTTTCAATCGTATCTTTTTTTTATCGAGCGTTACGAAATAGAAACAAAAAAATATAATGATAATAATAATAATAATAATAAGAAGAAGAAGAAGAAGAAGAAATGAAAAAATGAAAATAAAAAAGAAAAAAAAAAAAAAAGAAAAAAATAACAATACAAGTCCTACATAAATATGTATCTACGAACTATATGTTTTCCCATAACAAACTACTCGAAACTATGACGACGATTATAATCGACCTTAAAGTATTCGACGTTAAACGTAAAGCTTTACCGTTCGATGCTTTCGCGTTCCGATATCGGATGCGTTCCATCGAAAAAGCTTTTGCGTCCTCCTGTCGAGCTATCCGTAATGTAAATCTCGATGCTCTCTGAAAGGTATCGATACCTACATACGTATTGATCTCTTCCTGTTCTTATATGCACATATTGAAGCGGCAAGAAGTTTACGGTATATTTTCGTGAATAATAAACGTGACTAACCCCCATCCTTTTCAACCTCTCCTACTATCTCCTTCTATCACCTCCTCCTCCTCCTCCTCCCTCTATCTACTCCTTACCCCTACTTCTATCCAACTACTACTAACACCACCAACAACATCGTCAATGACGACGACGACGACGACGACGACGACGACGACAACGAAGAGTTTCCAACGAGTATTGCTTTTACGTTTTCATCTCTTACGACTTTTTTTTATCTATCTATCTATCTATCTATCTATCTATCTATCTCTCTCTTTCTATATCTCTTTATTTATCTATCTATCTATCTCTATCCTTCTCGCTCTTTTTATCCGTACGACGAGTACATCGATATTGTCATTGTTAATATTTTATTTTATCATAGACATGCGTTTGCAGTCATATATGTATATGTTCGCGCGTCTATGTGTATGTATGTGTGTGTGTGTGTGTGTGTGTGTGTGTGTTGGTGTGTACGTGTAACGATCGTTACTTTTGGATGCCAATGGAAAATGAACGAACGAACGAGTCGTGCAACGAAATGTCATGAATGTGCATACGAAATACATTTTGGTTATTCACACGGCATGATCGAAGTATCGTCGATCGTTCTTTAAAATTCATTGAATGATAACAAAGAAAATAAACTGTTGTCAAATACATCGGTATTGTATTGTCAATGACATAACACATTCATACATCCACAACATAATCCAAAGTTAACATTCACGTAATGTAAAGCAGATTCTTCTTCTTTATTCTTTTTTTTCTGTTTGTTTTTTTTTTTTTTTTTTTTAACTACTACATCGTGTGCAATTAGTTCCTTTTTTTCTTTTTTCTTTTTTTGTTTATTATTGTTTTTGTACTGTCGTATATTGTAATCGTATATTATAGCTGAATGATACGTCGTGGATTCTTTTTTTTTTTTTTTCTTTTCTTTTTATTTTCTTCGTTCCACTTTTTCTGTTTTCTCTCTCTCTCTCTCTCTCTCTCTCTTCTTTTTTTTTTTTACGATCGCGAACAAATACTTTCGCAGAGAGTATTTGACTTTGTATTATTTTATTTCATAATCAATTATCATTTGTTTTATAATTAATAATATTTTTTCTTTTATCTTTTTTTTTTCTTTTATTTTTTTTTTTTTTTTTTTTTCTTCACATTTAATAGCTCGAATGTAGGTAAGGGATTATAATTGAAAAAAACAATATAAAAATAACAGAGAGAAAGAAAATAAAAAAAAAGAAAAATATAAAGAATATCATATTCGTATTCGATATATGATATTTTATTTGCTATAATTTTTGTACATGCGTCTGCACTTGTGTATGTATATGTGTTACGTATTTAATACCTAATAATATATATGTACAAGAAATTAAAATTAAAAGAACAATGTGTATTATTTTATAAAAAAAAAATTGTTTAATAAAACAGAGATATGTATTGGTAGAAAATTATAATGATTTTACTAATATTATATATATATATATGTGTGTGTGTATATGTATCTATGTATATATAAAAAATGTTGTGATGATAGAAAGAAAAATGGTAAAGTTAGAAAATAGAACACGCAATTTAGATCGTGACTTGAAGCCACAAAAGCTATACTACTCGTTTCCAAGTGGTAAATATACATGTATGGTCAGACACGTAACCTAACTAAAGTATTTATCAGTACTAAAAAATATTTACTAGGGAGAGAATATAAAAAACACCAGACGTACCTTGTTCGTATAACAAACTACGAATAAATTACAAACACACACATATATATATATATATATATATATATAAATAAAAAAAAAGTAGTTATCAATGCAATGTAAACAATTACAAATAAAAAAACAATAATCCGTAATTACTTAAAGCAATCATCACAATTCAAAGAGATCATCGAACGAAACGATTGTTCATCGACAAACGAAAAAAAAAAAAAAAAAAAGAAAGAAAGAAAGAAAAAGAAAAAAGAAAAAGAAGAAAACGACTTTACTATGGCTTTAAAAAGAAAAGATAAAAAAAAAAAAGAAAAAGAAAAAAAAATGAAAAAAAAGAAGATTTTTTTATCACCTTTCATAAATTTATCTTTTCTTTTTTTTTTTTTTTTTTTTTTTTTTTTTTTTTTTTTTTGCAAACATTCACGTACACAGATATCTGCGCTTTTGCGTCAACGAAACTAAATCACGTCCATTATCAAATCATCCATAGACTCGAAATAAATCCAATGCAACAGAAAAACAAAAAAGAATGTGAAAAGAATAACATATACACAATATTATACGTAGAATCAAAAAAAAAAAAAAAAAAAAAAAAGAAAGAAAAAATAAAAAAAAAAAAAAAGAAGAGAAAGAAAAAAAAAAGAAGTAAAAATATCGCGGATTTTACAGAATTCACGGAATCTCCTTTTTCTCATCTTTAATCTCTCTCTCCCCTCTCTCTCTCCCTCTCCCCCTCTCTCTCTCTCTCTCTCTTTCCCTCTCTATTTTTTGTTCGTTTTAAAAAGTGAAGAGGTCGAGCCCTTAACCTGTATTTCGAGTTTGGCTCATCGCGTTGTCCTTCGTCGTTTCCCAACGAACAGCTGTCCTTCTTTCTATCTATCTTTCTTTCTCGCGTATCATTTTATTCTCTCTCGCCCGTTTTTCTTCTCCTCTTTCTTCCTCTTTCTTCTTCTTCTTCTTCTTCTACTATTTCTTTTACTTTTATCCTATTCCTAGGGAATAATAAAACGTCTTTGCGACGTTCTTTCGCTCTTCGCCACTTCTCCATCTTTTTTCGTAGTCATCATCATCATCATCTCTCTCTCTCTCTCTCACATTCTCTCTTTTTTTTTATACAAACATATACGCATAGACTTTCTCTCTCTTTCTCACTCTCATACACATTCTCTCTTTTTCTTATACACACATATACGCATACACTTTCTCTCTCTCTCTCTCTCTCTCTCTTTCTTTCTGTCTCACGTATACACATGCGCATACTTTCTCTCTCATTCTTTCTCTCTCAAACACAGACGGTATTATATATACTCTCTCTTTCTCGCTCTCTTTTTTTACGCTTCATCTTTTCTAATCCTCATCTTCCATCTCAGTCCCTCTCAACCAAGTCACCTCTATCCAAACCTTTATCTCTACTCTTACATACACCGCAGGCTAGATTTTCTCTCCTCTTTCGAGCGGGTGACACCCACCGACTCCACCACTTTGAGACGTCGGTGTCAGGCCCCTGATGACATCGTGAAATATGCAAGTACCCACTAGCAAAGCGGTTAGTTACTCGCCCCCGACATTTATGTGTGTCCCTCTTTTCTTCCAGTATCTCCTTCTCTTCTCTACTCTTCTCTTCTTCTATTCTGCTCTTAGACAAACCTTCCTCCTCTTATCCTCCTGCCACACCCAACGTGCCCGCCGTCGGTCTCGTGTACTTGAGTTCTACTTTTGCGAAAAGTAAAAAAAGAAAAAGAAAAAAGAGAGAAAAAAGAAAGAAAAGAAAGAGAATAGGAATGGTCTGAGAGAAGAAAAAATAATAAAGAAAACGAAGTGGTCGAGTATCTATCTTAAAGAGATGCACGATGCGACCATATTTACATATGTCTTCGCATATTCACTTGTGTTTTCTTTTTTTTTTTTTTTTTTTATTTTCTTTTTTCCTTTTTTTTTTGTTTCTTCTTTCTCTTTTTTCATATCTATTTTCTACGTCGATTGAATTTATTATTAATTATATAATAACAACGTGCTTTGACGTTTGAAATTTTTATGTAGATTATAATTTTTATCTCGCTTTTCTATTTTTCTTTTCGTCTTTTTGTTTTGGCTCTTTTTTTTCTTTTTTTCTTTTTTTCTGTTTTTTTCTTTTTTATATATATTTACTTTAAATATATATATATATATATATATATATATATATATATGCATAATATTAATACAATCATTATAATCTTTTGTAAATGTAATAATATATAGCTTTGTAGTATTATATTATTACATTATAAAATGATACACATTGTCTTTTTAATTATCATTGTGTGATATATATATATATATATATATATATATATATATATATATATATACATACATACATACATACCTACATACACACACACACACATATATATATGTATATTTGTAAGGAAAAATAAAAAAAAATGGAATAAGAAAAAAAAAAATGCAAAAGAAAGGTATATAAATTTTTTAATCTTCGATATAAAAAATTATAGTTGATTTATTATAAAATAATACATTACAAACGATTCTATTCTTGTTAGAAATTCATCGGAAGCGACTAACCACGATCCATTACTCCTTGGAATGGACAAACGAGAAATATATAGATTCATAGAGACAGAGACAAAGATGGATATAGAAACAGATAGAGAAATAAATAAATAGAGAGAGAGAGAGAGAGAGAGAGAGAGAGAGAGAGAGTTGACCCTCGATGTTTCAAAGGAGACCAAGGCGTTTCGATAACTGTAGGATTCGCAATGCTATTTCTATACGTATCTTCTCTCAACAGAGAACTATTCTAAATACAGTCTGATTAGTCCGTAATATTGTCTGCTTTGAAGAGTATAACCACGCAGGGAATGCGTTCAAAGCACGCAATATCGTTCAAAAGCTTTCCACAATTTTGGTTTGTGGAGAATCCTAAAAGTGAATATTCGATTCGAGAGATCATCGATGATATTGGTATCGTCGTCGAGATATAATTTTTTTTTCTGTTTTTTTTTTTTTTTTTTTTTTTTTTTTTCCCCATTATCATTACAATCGTAACTCGATAATAAGATTTGTAGATAATCCAAAAAAAAAAAAAAGAAAAGAAAAAGAAAAAAAAGAACGGGTCACTTTGATTTCTTCGATAATTAGATGTGAATAATTATACACCAGTGTGTTAACGTGATAAAAATTTTATTAAGGAAAAAAAAACAAAAAAAAAAAAACAAAAAAAAGGAAAGAAAGAAGAAAAAGGAAAAAGAGGAAAAAAAAAAGCAAAAGAAAGAATTTTTCACGAAGAAACAAAGAAATGAGAAAAAGGTTATTAATCTCATTAAATCGAAATGATCTTTTTCGTGAAAATCTTTCTTTTTCTTTTTTTTTCTTGTTTTTTTTTTCCTTTTTTTTTTGTTTTTTTTGTTTTTTCTCTTTCTCTTTCATCAGTTAAAAACAAACGAGATAATCAACGTTAATACAATCGAAAACGAAGGCATCGTGATTTCGTTATATATTTAAAAATTTACTCTCGATAAAAATTTTTTCTTTGTTTCACTCTTTTCCCCTTACTTTAATTTTCTCGAAAGAAAAAAAAAACAAAGATAATCTCTTCTACGTGTCGTGATATTAGATAATTCGATCTCATTGATATCATCTATAATCTATACTTGATAGATACGAGGACACGTGAAAATTAATAAATTGAAATAAAAATAAATTACGAATGTAATTACGAATGAATATATTACGACGAAAGATTAAACATTACGACATGAAGAGAGGGAGAAGGGAAAGGTAGAAGTGGGAGGAGGAGGAGGAGGAGGAGAAGAACGATGATGATGGCGACCAACTTATCATTATTACATTTATCCACGTAGTATCATGGCGAAAGCAAAATAAAGGAAAAAAGAAGGAGAAGAAATGAAAAAATTTCAAAAATGGAATGA
The DNA here is from genome assembly GCF_912470025.1 of Vespa velutina. Lineage (NCBI taxonomy): Eukaryota > Metazoa > Arthropoda > Insecta > Hymenoptera > Vespidae > Vespa > Vespa velutina. Next base: position 8,672,762 of record NC_062190.1, on the reverse strand, counting down.
TATTCTCGAAAAAAACAAAAAAAAAAACAAGGGGGAAGGAAATCAGAACAAAAAGTCAGACAAGAGTGTAGAACAAACGCGCACGCAAGCACGCATAGTAAAGAAAAAAAGAACATACGGCGAAAGAAAAAAAAAAGAAAAAAAGAAAAAGAGAAAAAAGACAAAAAGAAAAAAAGAAAAATTGTTAATCCGTCATCGGTGGTCGAACGACGGTAAAGGGTGGTTTTTGTAAGAAGCAATTTAAATTAGCCCTTCGGTGTCTTGATAGGAAGCTTAAAAGGATTTCTATCTTGCTTGAACTTAGTTGACGGTAGGGTGCGGCATCGTCTACATTGAAATTCGTTTATCCTAACGGAGTCGATTGCGAATGCAATGCGCGGATAATGTCTCGTTAAACGAAAAACGATTACAGGAGGGTACTCTAAGTTAATGTACTCTCTCTCTCTCTCTCTCTTTCTATCTCTATCTCTCTATCTCTATCTCTCTCTATCTCTCTCTCTCTCTCTCTCTCTCTATCTCTCTATCTATTTTCTCTTTCTTTTCTTTTCTTTTCTTTCTTTTTCAGTCAGTCTTGCACACTCTTTTTCGTGAATCGCTTAAAAATGTGATGCCTTGAATGAAGATGAGCTTTTCAACGACGAAAAACGTAGAATTTCCTCTTCCCCCAATCTTCTCTAACATCTACCCCTTATCTTTCATAAAAACCCCCATACCTGTTTCTCATTTCGAATAATCGAGGAACAATAGAAAATTATGCCTGTAACGCCTATTTCGTATAAATTTATAATCGAAAGTAAGAGAGAGAGAGAGAGAGAGAGAGAGAGAGAGAGAGAGGGAGAGAGAGAAAGAGAGAAGAATTTAATCATTCAAAAACAAAAATGATATGCGATTGATAAATAATCGAATTACGCTATATCCAAAGATAAGAATTTTTCATACGATACATTGTAATAATTATTAAAATAGTTCGCAAAAAAAAAAGAATAATTATAACAACTATCAAGTTGATTGTTTTGATACAAAAGATAAATAATAAAAAAGTGACATACAATCGACAAATTGTAATCGAAATTGTTATCTTCGTTGATAAGAATTTTTGATACGTATACGTAGTAGCAAATTATTAAAATGATAATTATTAAAATTGAAAAATATGATAAATAACGAAAATGATTATTCATAAAAAAAAAAAAAAAAAAAAGAAAAACTATTAGAGAGAAGCGATGAGATGGAGGGAGACAGAAAAAAAAAAAAAAAGAAATAAAATTTAATAATTCAAAGACAATAAATGATAGGCGACTGATAACGTTAGATATTTCATTATCATCGACGATGAAGAATATACGAAACGAAATCTAACGATAATATTAATAAATATAAAAGGATTGGATTATTTATCGTATTATCCACATTCGTTATCGTATAAATATTTATAAGTTTCTGATGACAACGTTGATGTCACTTAATTGAATTTAATTTTGATAAAAAGGTCATACACCAAAATCAAATCTTCATCGACGAACTCGGTCATGCTTCCTCTATCGTATATTAACTATATTATACAAAAAAGAAAAAAAAAATATATATATATATATACCATAGCTGAATGGAAGAAGCAAGTACTTTATCGTTCGCCATCTGATATCAAAATTAATTCATCGGTGAGTACTTATTAAACGTTGCTTCATTATAACGTTCGTTTAATGTTTTCTTTCAATATGGGTCAAGGATCACGTTAAGAGTAAAGATTGGAGACTTGTTCTATAAGAAAGAGAGAGAAAGAGAGAGAGAGAGAGAGAGAGAGAGAGAGAGAGAGAGAGAACTTAATTCTCCTTTCATCGTACTAACGAATTGTTAAGCTAATCCGGGTACGAACGAAGGACTTTGCCTTCAAGCGTTTATTAAATCCTGTGGTATCTTCGTTCATGTATGAGTTAATTACTATTAGCATACGAAAAGGAAACACGAAGGTTGTTGGTGGTTATTTCTTCTTTTTCTCTTTTATTTTTCCTTTTTCTTTTTTCTTTTTTCTTTTCTGACTTTTTTTTTTTCTTTCTTTGGAAAGGAAATAAAATAAGGAAAAAATAAATTAAAGATATATAAATAAATAAATAAATAAATAAATTAATTAATTAATTAAAGGAACTAAAAGGTATAAATAAATAAAAATCAAAAATAAATAAATAAGAAACAACAACAACAAAAACAACAACAAAAACAACAACAATAACAATAACAAGAGCAACAAGATATTATGGAAAACAAATTTGTAGTAATTATGTTGTAATAAATATTTTCTTGAGACAATTAAAAATAAGACAATGATTGATGATAATCAGTAGATCGAGAATTAAGGTGAATTTTCAATCGTGATCTATACTAATGATTATTCATAAATATTTGTATTAGAAAAAAGTATATATATATATATATATAATATAAGTTGAATTGTAAAGTAAAGTTAAATAAAGATAAAAACTAAAGAAGAGATCGTGATATTAGAAAAATTAAAATTAAAAAGAAACAAATTTTCCGATAAGATGTAATATAAAATATTGTTTCCGTGGGTGAGAAAAAAATTAGAAACAAATAGTCGAGACAATGATCTCGAGAAAATAAATTCATTCGGAATTATGAATTTTAAATGTTGATCTATATTGACGATTGTCGATATAAATATTTTTATTTAAAAAAAAAAAAAAAAAAAAAAAAAAAAAGAGAGAGAGAAAAAATATCTGCGGAAAATCATAAGTTTGAAACGAAGATAACAAAAATATAGTAACCCTCGTCGTCATCCCTCATCTCCCATCCTTCTCAACCATCGTACCCTCCAACACCCGCCGTCCCTTTTCCCAAACAGATTAAGAAGTAACGAAAGATCTATCCGAGAAAAGATTCAAGAATTCTCGTTTGCTCAGATCGATACATACGATACAGAAAATTCTCAAGGGATTTCGGGTTAAGAATTATGATTTTTCCTGATTCGACAAAAGTTTTTCATGATTGACAAACTCACCGATATAGGGGATGAAAATCTGATCCGTTTGCCTACTTGGTTTATCTTATTACGACCGGTCGTTAGCTTTGGAATCGTAATTTGATGGAGATGACTCGGCAGAAAGTGGAAGAGAGAAAAAGAAAAAGCGATGGGAGGGGATAAGAAGGGAAGGAAAGAGGTAAAAAAGGAGAGGAGAAAAGGATTGGGATGAGAGAAGAAATGTTTCAAGATCTTCGACCATTTTAAAAATAACTTACGAACGAGGAAAGTTTTAAAGAGGGAAATACATACATACGTACATACATACATGTATATATATATATATATATAGAATCTAGTAAAAATTGTGTCTTCGAAATATTTTTGAAAACGATCGTATATATACACATACACACGTATATATGCATACGATAAAGAAAAATAAATCGATATACTTTTAGTTCCATTTTGACAGTACACTTTAAATATGAAGTATACGAAGTATATCAAAAATAGATACGTACTATTAAGTTCTATTAAACTAGTCACTCATCTCCCTTTACTCTGTCCCCTTCTCTCCTTCACTCTCTCTCTCTCTCTCTCTCTCTCTCTCTCTCTCTCTCTCTCTCTCTCTCTCTCTCTCTATTTTTTTTGTAAACGAGTACTGTCGATAACTTCGTGATAGTTTAGTTTATATAGATGATTCATATGAAACGTTTCACACATATGTACACATACATATTTACATACTCATACATCATATTTCGATATAACCATGAAATTTTACTAAAATGTTCAGTCTAGTCGAGCTTACGAACGATTTAATGGCCGCTTTGACGTTGTATATACACATACAAATATACACACACACACATACATAGAGATAGATAGATAGAGAGAGAGAGAGAGAGACATACATACACACAGACAAACAGATAGACAGACAGACAGACAGACAGACAGACAGACTAACATCGAAAACATCGAGTAAGCCAAGAGTCAGAGAACAACCTCAACTACACCTCCCTACTATCCCCTGATTCCAATCCCTCTTTTGCTAGCACTTTCGATCGAAAGGACGCTAACGATGTTTACTGAACGAACGAAGGATAGCTTGACTGAATCGACGTATAAAAACTATTTGGAAATTTTTTATCTACTATTTTTACCATTTCCACCACTCCTGTCATCTCCCTCCCTCGCCTGCCCCTTCTCCTATCACTCTCATCCTTCTCCTACCCAATGGCCAACTACTACGGCCATTTTAAATCGTAAATCCGAATATCGACTAGCCGATGTTATACTCGATTTGTTGAGACCGAAGTAATACTTCTCTCTCTCTCTCTCTTTCTCTTTCTCTTTCTATCTCTCTCTATATTTCTATTTCTTTTTCTCTTTCAGTTTCTCAACATCCTTTATGTCACTTATATTTCCGTTCGACCTTTCTCATCGATTATTTCCAACAATTGATCAAAATAGAATGTAACGATGATCACATTCTAAACATACCATTGTTGATCTATCTATCTATCTAATTATCTTTAGTATCGTGTCTTTAACATCAATTCAGAAGGAACGAAAGTCCGACTCATTTTTTTATCCATAGAAACGCGACTGAATGAATCGAAGAGATTCTCTACCACGCGATATTTATAACTTTTCTCACGACCTAATAACCCCGAAGAAACTCACGCGCTGCCGGAAGATCTCCTCCCTCTCTCCTTTTGCTGACAAGCTCTCTCTTGACTCTTCTTACTCCTTTTTCACCACTTTCTCCTCTTCCTCCTCCTCCTCCTCCTTCTCCTTCTATTACATTCTTTTTTACCACCCTTTCGTTCTCCCTCTCTCTCTCTCTCTCTCTCTCTCTCTCTCTCTTTCTACTTTTATCTCTATTTCTATCACTATTCTTTTCCACAAAATAAAAAAAAGAGATACGTAAATGGTGAAGGATGATGATGTTGTCTTGAAGGGAAATATTTGAAGTATAAGTAAAAGGAACTTAGTGAGTGGGTACTTAAGTCGTTCCATTCGTCTCTCTCTCTCTCTCTCTCTCTCTCTCACTCTCTCTCTCTCTCGCACAAACACAAACACATACACTTTCATTACTATCTCTTCCTTCTGTTTCGCGAATACAAACACGTATACCCACGCACATGCACGCACACATATACACACAACACACACATAGAGAAAACACACACACAGAGAAGGAGACACTATCCCTCATCTTTTTCCACTTTCTCACTCTCATTCTCTCGCCGAATCTTTTTCTTTACTTTCCTTTTTTTCTTTCTCTCTTTTTCTTTATTTATCCTGCCTTTTGCTTTCGTTCCTTCCTTTCTTCTTTCTTCTTATTTCTCTTTCTTTATCTTTTTCTCTCTCTTCTTTTTTCTTTCTTTTCTTTCTTCTTCTTCTTTTCTCTTTTTTCTTTTTCTTTTTCCCTTTCTTTTTCTCCTTTTTTTTCCTTTCTTTTTCCCTTTTTTTTTTTTTTTTTTCTTCTCTTCTTCACTCTCGGGAGCAAAAGGTATATTCGCTAAGGGTGAAAAAGTCGACGAGTAATAATAAGGCTTTTCTTTCACGACACGACGTAGCGTACCCGTTTCCATTTGGCACAATAAGAGGAAATTTTAATATCGAACCTTTGTAATGCCCTTTCTATGTTTTTTAATATCGAATCTTTGTATATGTTTATACATATACATATACACAAATACACCCATATATATATATATATGGATGTACTTGTGTGTACGTATATAAATACACATATATATAAATATATAGATATTTATATATATATATATATATATATATATATATATATTTTTGTGTGTGTATGTGTCAGTGGAGGGTGTTGAGTAATAAAGTTATATACATACAGTTAGTATTGGTATGTAAAATGCAGGTAGCATCAGACCGAACGACGATTGCCTAGAACGAAGTAAAGTTCTTTTTTCTTTATTTTATTTTATTTTTTTTTTCTTTTTTCTTCTTTCTTTTTTTTCTTTTTTTTTTTTTTTTTTTTTTTTTTTTTTTTTCCAGGACTTTCAGTGTGAGCGCGAAAATCTTCAAGTTTATTCACGGAAACAAATATTTTTCGTGACTTTTTCTTTTATGCCCTCTCTCTCTCTCTCTCTCTCTCTCTCTCTCTCTCTCTCTCTCTTTCTCTCTCTCTCTCTTTTTCCTATCTATGAATTCGGAATACACTTTTCGTAGTTGAATCACGTTCGCTTTTACTCGATATCTGTATAAATTAGTTGTTTCTATACATTTTTGTTACTCATAAAACTCAATGAATGAAAGAAAGAAAGAAAAAAAAAAAAAAAAAGAGAGAGAGAGAGAGAAAGAGATTTATTATTCGTTATTTACTTTTATTACAAATTTGTTCACGTGATAACTTACTAAAACATAAAATAAATTAAGTTAATTTCGTCCTTAAACTTATATAAAGTATATATATATATATATATATATATATATATATATATATATATATAATTTTAAGTATAACAAATTCTAACACATTTTATATCGTATTATTTTCAAATGTTATATAAGACTGTATAAATGGCGCATAATTTTGAAATCTTATTTCATTTCTTATTACTCCGCGATAATATTAATTTGCGTGTTAATTCATATTAAAGGGGGAAAAAAAAATTAATGTGTCAATTGAGTATAATAATCACACTTCACGTCACATTTTAATATCACACTATACACTCTACCTACGTCTAATTATTTTTATAATAATAATTTATCAGAGAGAAAGAAGAATTATGAACTAACATAAATTAATATGCCAATTATATAAATTAACTAAGTATATAATAATATTATACTGATCATACTATATATTATAACATGTATATAAAATAAATTGTATGAGTATGTAATTGTTATGAGTTATATTAAAAATTTTCTAACTCTGTATGATTTCATTCGATACGGAAGAAAAAAAGAAGAAAAAAAAAAAAAAAAAGAAAAAAGAGAAAAAAAAGGATAAATAAATAAAAAAATAAATAAAAAAACGAAGGAACGAATCAAAAAATTATATCACAAATGATCAAAAGGATCGTTATCGCCTACAAAATATGTCCGGATAAAATACATAAATGATAAAGAAAAATATATAGATATATCGATTTCTCGTTTACGTTTCGTTTGCGTTTCACCTTGTCACTATCAAAAGCGAATGACTTTCGTTCACGTCTGTATCTCTTGAAAATAATATTTATCATCGCATACATACATACATACATACATACATACATACATATATACATACATAAACGAAATTGGAAAATCAAGAAAACATTGACGTTTTATTTATGCGATAATAACTAAGACTAGATATACATACTGTATACACTTAGGTTCGACTCGTTGACCTAATTTTAAGTCAAACTAGTAATAGGGAACGTGACGTGGGATTATACTTGTCAGAAGTAAAACGTGACCGGCGTGAAGAGATCTTCTTCCTGGATCACAGAATCCTCGGGGTCCTGTACGACGCGTTTAATCATCAAGCGAACAATTTACACGTACTATATACAATAGTATATATCTACCTACATATGTATTGTACGTATCTATGTGCCTACGTATCGTACCGTATGTATGTATGTATGTATATCTCTATATATGTATGATGTATGTATGTATGAATATATACGTAAATACATATGTACATAGATGGCGTGGGTTACCACAAAGGGTACGAAATAACCACCGGCTATTTCCGAGAACCCACTATAGGTACCCAACTGGTCTACCACGCTTGACGATCGTTGATCCGGACAACAATAGGCGCGAAATATGTCACCGATATATCTCACAGTCGCTCTCGTCATTATAAAGTAACCGCGCACAATGGGCGTCCCTCCCCCCCCTTTCCTCCCCAACCATCCTTATCCTCACTCATACCCTAACTCCCATTCTAACCACCCACCCCATGTTGTCCAAGGCTTTAATCGTAACACTTTTCGAGAATTTCAACGCAACGCGAATAAAACGATAAAATAGAAAATAAAGGGGAGAGAGAGAGAGAGAGAGAGAGAGAGAGAGAAAAGAAAGAGAAAAAAATAATGGACATCTATTTTTAATCGTTGATATAGTTTTTCGTAATCGACTGAAAAATACAGATAAAAATATTGATAAATGATTGAAAGAGAACAAAAAAAAAAAAGAAAAAAAAAGTAAAACAAAAAAATGAAAGAGTATTTGCGATTACTTTCGTCGATTAATATCGCACGTAATTACAAAAACGAATGAAAAATTATGAAATTGTTAAGATATTGAATCTCTCGATTCTTTTTTTGTTTCTTTCTTTTTGATTTTTCTTTTTTTTTTTTTTTTCTTTTTTTTTTACAGAATTTATCAGTGCGATAATAATTAAATAAAAATTTCATTTTATGATATGAAATATATAATTATTATTATTGAAAATTTATATCTATTAAAGATACACACATATACACATGCACATATTTAAATGCAGATATATATATACACACACACATACATATATATATATATATATGATAATTAATAAACAATTTCAATATTTTAATAACATATCTAAATACTTCAATGATCTCTCAAATTGAATAATATCAAACATAACCTACTTTCTGTTTCACGAAGATAAAGAAAAAAGACAAGAAAAAGTAAATAAAGAAAAAAGAAACTCACGATAGGAATACGAAGACATGTCATCGATATTGATACACACACAATAATACACATTATATATACACACATACATACATATATACATATATATATATATATACACATATACATACACATAAAAAAAAATATATATATATAAAATATTATATATATATATATATACATACGTACATATATAGATATCTAACGATTTTCAATTCGGGATCTTGGGTAGAATATTCAAACCGATCAAACGACGGATGGAACGTTGTATATAGTCTCGTGCACGTACTAGCAAAGTATAGAAAGGATCCATAAGCGATGCTGTTCGTAAAGTGAGATCGCAGCTGAGAAATGAAATGCTTACTGCGAATGGCACAGTTGAATTGATGTAAGTTGTCGACGACCAACAATGTCTATCCCTTCTCTCTCTCTCTCTCTCTCTCTCTCTTTCTCTCTTTCTCTTTTTCTTTCTTTGTACGATGAATATAAAGCATAGACTAGGTAAGAAAAGTAGGTACGGGGGTGAGTGCAGAAGGAAAGACGTTGCTATGTATGTAAATACGTGAATAAGAAAACTGCTTGCGCTGAGAGATCTTTCAATTGGGATACTTGCTAGAGAAAGAGAGAAAGAGAAAGAGAGAAAGAGAAAGAGAGAGAGAAAATGTAAAAAGAAGAGAGAGAATGTGAACGATTTGATCTTGGATCCAGCATGATTTTTGCGAAGACATGATTTTTCTTCAAAAAATTCAATCACTCTCTCTCTCTCTTTCTTTTTCTCTCTTTTCTTTTTATTCCCATTTATTCTCTCTCTCCGTCTTTCTGTCTTTCTGTCTCTCTCTTTCACTGGTTCATTAACTAATATACACTCTCGCTATCTTTCTCTTTCTTTCATTCCAATTTTTCTTTGGATTTTCTCTCTCCCTCTCTCTCTCTCTCTCTCTCTCTCTTTCTCTCCTTCTTTTTTTAACTCACTCATTCACTGATTAACTCATCCACTATCACGTTTTGATTTCTTTTCTCACTCAACCCTTTTCTTTCTCTCTCTCCCTCTCTCTCTCTCTCCCTCTCTCTCTCTCCCATTCATTACTAACTCGTAAACTTTCCCTCTCTCTCTCTTTATCTTCCTTAATCACTCATACGTTCTCTCTATCTCTTTCTTAATCACTCATACATTCTCTCTTTATCTTTCTCAATCATTCATACGCTATCTCTTTCAATTTTTTAATCACTTATATTCTCTCTCTCTCTCTCTCTCTTTTTCTCTCTTTATGATTTTCTTTCTCATTTATATGTTCTCTCTTCTTTTTCTCACACTTTCTCACACTTATACAATCTCTCTCATTCAATTCATTTCTGATTTACACCCACACATTCTCTCTCTCTCTCTCTCTCTCTCTCTCTTTCTTCTCTCTTTCTCTCTCTCTCTCTCTCTCTCTCCCTTCTTCACCTATTTTTTTCTTCTTCTTCTAGCAAGAAAAGAGGTAAGATCGACGACTCGATCGTCCACACGTGCATTCAATGCGACATACTACATACAAAACCGGAAATAACGTAGAAAATTCGCTTTTCTCGAATCGAGAAACGAAATCTTTTATGGGGGATATGATCGTTCGCCATCGAAGAAACCGAGATGTATCGTTATATCACCAGCTCTTTGAATTTTTCAAAACGCTTTACTATACTATATGCAAATAATATAATGTAACGTATATATGCATGCATTTGTGCTGTTTACGATTCAAAACGAATTTTTACAAATATTGAGATATTATTATTTCAATATTAAACTACCTAAATAAATATATTTTCGACGTAGTTAAATATAAAATGTTTTCAACAACCTTTAATTTATAATACATATATATATATATATATATATATATATATATATATATATATATATATAATACGACGCCGACGACGAGGATGATAACGACGACCGAATGGGACCGATGATGACGACGTAATGGCGGCGGAATAGGACCGACAACGATGAAGACGTCAACAGCAGCGGCCGAAGATAGCCGAGGATGGCCGACATCGTTGACGTCATCGTCGTCGTTGTTTAACACATATGCATGATGTAGAAAATATTGTTTACATCATAATAAGCCGAAAAAAAGATATTTAAATGATTATGCTTAAAAAGACCGTCCTGTATATACATATATACATATATATTTATAATGAATCTTTCTAATAATCAATTAATACTTATTACTTTGTCCTCATTAATATCAACTATTATCGAAACATTACGATAAAAATATTGGTTAAGTTAACTCGAAAACGGTAGTGCGTAAAGAACACGTTCAACGATCGTATATACTAATTAAATTTCACTGCTCGATTCGACGTTACGTAATAGATGCACGATAAACCTCTTTTGGTAAAACGTTTATTTAGGACACATATATATTTATAGTTTTAATACCTTTCACACTTACCAATACGAATCGTTCGAATTACCAATGCATCGGCTTGGAGTTAGATACCAATTGGTATTCAATTGGTATAGCCGAATAAGCATACAAATCGCGTTCACCAGGGCGTACAGTTGTTAAACCCAAACACATTTTACGAGCCACCAGTGGATATATACAAGCCATGCACGGGAAGATGAGGGTACAAAGTGTAAACGATGAGTTAGCATGAATCCAACGAATCAGAGTACCATATGGACGAACAATTTTTGAAAACAAATATCTAGCAACAATGACAACAATAAATGACAAAGGTATATATATATATACATATATATATATATATATTATCTTTACACAGAAGAGAATTGAATATTATTGAATCTCGATGAAATCGTTAGTTCTATATTTTTTTTTTTGGTCTCTTATTACTCGTATAAACTTTGTGAGTAATTTAAAGAAAAAAAATAAATAAATAAATAAAAATAATAGAATTATTTACTATATAACATAATTAGAAAGAGTATGAAATGAGTACATTTTCTTTTAGCTTTTCTCCTTATACTGTAATGTATATCACATGTTAATATTTTATAATTATAAAAATATATTATAAACAATGGAATTATAATGTGTGTATATAAAAAGATTTATATAAAAAAAAAAATTATAAAAGAATTATAATATATTTATCTCTTTTTAAGTTTAATATTTAATTATTAATATATTTACAATATTGTATATTTTCTTTTAATATATAATATATATATATATATATATATACATGCTATAGTATATAATTAATATTTTATAATATAATAATAATACAAATAATAGAATTAAATACTGTATCAATGTATATTGTAAAAATTATTAAATATTCATTAAAAAATATTTATATATTATTTACATAAGTATACATACATATAAGTATCCATATATGTACATATATATATATATTAATTTTTAATCAATACTTACTACAACATACATATATCTTTTAGAAACGAATGAAAGAAAACGTGGATAACAGAGTGAATGAGAGAAAAATTATGAAAGGTGTGTATAATATACATACATATACGCACATACACACACGTACGTGAATGAGCAAGGCATAATAAACAAACGATAAGCATTGAAGGACGATGACGTCAATGGACGAACGTCGAGAATAGTCGAACTAGGAAAAGGACCACAGTTGAAAGTTAACAAGCAAGTGAGACGGTCATTTTTAATTCCTTCTTAAACATTTTGAATGTATTATCTATTTTAAAATGTTTATCTCTTATAATTTAATTATCTATTAATTAAATCCGAATTTACATTCAACATATCCCGTATTAAATATATAGGACACAATGTGTGTGTGTGCGTGTGTGTAGAGAGTGAGAGTGAAAAAAGAAATACGTTTGGAAAATTTGTTCTATAGTTTACATATATATAATTAATTATATTAATTTACTCACAATATTTCTTAACGAAATGTTATTGTTTTAATAATAATTAATTATCAAATATATAGAAGAATAATAATATATATAAATATGATTTTGTCTTTAATCGATTTAACGAAAGAAAGATATTTTAATGTCCTTTGAACAAAATTTCAAACGTTCCAATCATTAAATATCGATACTTAAATATACGTATATATATATATATATATATATATATATATATATATATATATATCTACATATTTATGTACGTATGTTTATATACATAAAGACACGTTAATAACAATTACAAAATATATTCTGCTAATGTTAATATCTCTCGTTCGATCGACATTTTCGTTATCGTTTTAAAAATTTACATATGTGCCAATGTTACTTAAAAATTACATATGTGCAAAAATTACACATGTACCAAAAAACGGACGTTTTTGTTTAGTTATTTATTTTCATTTAACGCCCGTTTCATAGTTTCCAACCTAATACTACATACCACACACACACACACACACACATGTACATATGCATACTAATGTCTGTGAGAACAAACAACAGTTCGTAAGGAAAAAAAAAAAAAAAAAAGCGAAAAACACGAAGAAACGTAAATTTATTCTCCAATAATGCGAATTCCATAAACCGATAAATACCACGAACATATACCATTTTAACCTTTCCCTACCCCACCCCCCTCCCACCCCCACGTCTCTCCCACACACAGTCCCGTATCATGCACGTCGCGTGTTAAAAAACATCCTTACTTACATTTATTTACCCTTTCTCCTGTTCCTTCGCCTATTCGTTCCATTCCAAACATGTAACGTAAACTACGGTATCTTCGGTTAGAGAAGAAAAGAAAAGAAAAGAAAAAGAAAATGGAAAAAAAAAAAAAAAAGAGTAAAAGAGAAAAAAAGGGTCAGCAGGAAGGCTCGGGAAGGGGGAAGCAAGGGAGTGTATGGGGAGGGTAGGGGAGGTGTAGGAGGGAGAAGGTAGAAAATCGAGCTCTAAACACGACGAGAGATATTTTACGGGAAAAGTAAGAAAACGAAGAAAAGAAAAAGAAAAAGAAGAAGAAGAAGAAGAAGAAGAAGAAGAGGAGGAAGAGGAGGAGGAGGAGGAGGAGGAGAAAGGAAAACAAAAAATAAAGAGGATCGTTAACTCGATAGTCTATAATCTCGAGAAAAAGAAAAGAGAAAAGAGAACGCAGAAAACAGAAAAAGAAAAAAAAAGAAAAAAAAAAAAAAGAACAACGTTAAACTCTTCTCCACGAGCAAGGAACACCGACCGATTTACGGGAGTGTGCGAGAGACGGGAGACAATAGGGTAGTAGGGTAAGGGGGATGGTGGGTGTACGGAGAGACGAAGAAGAAAAGAAAAGAAAAGAACTAGAAAGAGAGAGAGAGAGAGAGAGAGAGAGAGAGAGAGAGAGAATAAGAAAAAGTGGAAGTAAAGGAAAAAAAAAAAGTCAAAGCGAAGGGTTGACGTCGATCGAGGATGGAAAATAAGTTCGATGTCATGAAAGGGGTTGGCTTTATTCTTACCATCACCTTACTTTAACCCCCCTTTAACTCCTTCCACACTCTACCATTTTTCCCGCTATTAGATACAAAGGGTTGCCGTGATCGTGCGAATTCCAAACTTCTTCGCGGTAAAGGCACCCCAATCATCCCTTTTTCTATACATTTATCTATATATAACTATTTATCTTTTCTTTTCTTTTCTTTTCTTCTTCGTCTCAATCTACAACCACCATTTCTCCCTTCTATTATCCTTAAGAATAATTTCGATATTTATTATAATAGTTCATGAAGCGACTAGTTCTTAGGGATATTATCTTTCTCTCTCTCTTTTTTCTAATAAATAAAACATTTTATTTATTATGTAAGATATAGTAATGATAGAAAATATGGTATAATAGAATAGAATGGGATAGTATGATGGAAGAAGGGGTTGATCAAGGAAAGGGATTTCTTGGTAGGGGTATCATCGAAAGTTATACCAACGTAGACCTTCGTAGTAAGAGGATGGAAACTATTTTTACGTCTCGTTACTATAAACTCAATCGTTTGTTTTTATCGATCGTTGGTATTTGGCCATACGATGATCCAAGGGATAGTCTAATACGAAAGATCAGAATTTATATAACACTTACAATTGCAATATTATCGCAAGTGAGCATAATCGGTGTGTGTGTGTGTGTGTGTTTTCTTTTTTTTTTCTTTTTCTTTTTTTTTTTGTGAATTTAAGTCTGTCTCTCTTTGTACGTGTATGTGTGTGTATTTGTGGGTGTATTCGTGTGCGTTCGTTTGTTTGTTTGTATTTGCATCATTTCATTTCGATAATAATGTATTCATTATATAGTTGATATATATGATCGATATCGCGGAATTAAATTCTAATGAAATAATTATGACAGATTGATGATGATTAATTTTATTGTTTCTTACGTCGGATTCTAATTTTTTTTATTTCGTATAAATATATATATATATTTTTCTTTTTCTTTAAATTGACAATGTCGGCCATTATGCAAATATAAATGTTTATTGTAAATTGTTAATAATAAGAATGACAAGGATAAAATTATTATTATTATTATTATTATTATTATTATTATTATTATTATTATTGTTGTTGTTGTTGTTGTTATTTTTAATTTTTGTTTTCTTCTTTCTTTTGTTTTAGATATTCGCCCTCATAAAATCTGATTTATCACTGCAAACGATTAGTTCAATATTTACGTTTCTTGTACCATCGTTATGTGTGCTCACTTGTTATCAAAGCACCAGTTCTCATAGCAAGGTAACTGGATGCATTCTTAATGAAATATAAGAAAAAAATATCGATGAAAATATATTTGTTATATTTGATATATTATAAAATTGTTTGTTATAATTAGATGAAGATTATGATCGAACATATGAATTACGATTGGTACCATTTAATTTCTGATAAGGAACGACCTATCATCGAGGAATATGCGAGCCGGATTAGAATATATACGATTATTAATATTGGTAAGATCATTTTTTATTTATTTTTATCTATCTATAGATATTATATATGTATATAAGTATGTAGATTTATCTGTACGTCAGATTTGGGACCAAAAAAATCCCTAGATGAGTGAAAAGTTTTTTACATGATTTTTAAAAATCGATTCTATTCTTTTTTCCTTTATTCATCTCGAAACTTTTTAGATTTTTAATTAGACACGTATTTTTTTACACGATTTAACAAAGAAACAAGACAAAAAGAAAAGAAAAAAAGAAAAATTAGCTCGCATTATATCTGTATAAAATATAATAAACAAAAATTTTATTATTTCTTTTGTCACTCCTAGGAATAGAATTAATATTTTAATTAGTAATCCGATTTCTTTTTTCTCTACAAGTATTTTAATATTAATCGTTTTGCAATGATAATAATTATCATTATTAAATTATTTTTAATATTAATAATTATTAATATTGAAAAAGAAAAATAATAATAATTTTTAATATCAATTATCCGATAATTATAAAAAATACACGATTATTCTCTGTCATTGAAGAAAAAAAAAAAAAAAACCAAAAATTTATTATTATTATTTGTATATATTTATGGACAATTTTTTTCATAAAATTTGTAATGTTTTCAGTGATGTATTTCAGTATTATATTACTGTACATGTTACCAGTGACCTCGAGATTTTTATTCGACCTTTTTGTATCAACGAGAAAAACTCAAACGTACGAGATACCATTTAAAATAGAAATATTTATCGATCAGCAAAGATACATATTCTTTGTATTGATACTGAGCTACATTGTGTTATTTTTCTTGGGAATTTCTACAAACGCTTCGTATATGCTTTTTGTTATTTACTTTCAGCATGCCTGTGGTTTGCTCGATATTATTGGGTAAGGATAATTTTATCGAGGTTAAAAAAAAAAAAGAAAGAAAAAAAAAAGAAAAAGATATTTTTTAAAGTATTAAAACGATACCGATCACTTCTTTCAATTTTATTTTTATATACGATTATAACGAAATATTGTCAATAACAATGATCACTTGTTAATCATTATTAAATTATTAATATATATATATATATATATTAATTTATTATTATTAATAAAATATATTTATTAATAATAATATATTGTGGATATATTGTTATTGTTATTATTATTATTATTTTCATTATTATTAATATATATCATCGATTACGTATATTAATAATAATATATCATATTGTATTATTATTATATTATCATTATTATTTGCATATAAATGAACACATTAATAATTTATTATATATTACTTAGACAGACATATATTATATATATATTATATATATATTATATATATATATATATATATATATATATATATATAATATGTATATATTACTTAGGAATATGTTGAAACATGCATTTGATACGGGAACTTACAACAAATGTACAGAAAAGGATATCGAGAATATCACAATGAGAATAATACGTTGTGTTTTATGTCACACGAGAACTATACGGTTTGTATGTAATTGTAATATTTACATAAATATTTTAAGTGAAACGAAAATACTTCGTATCTTATTTCATTATTATGACGTAGAAATTGTAAAACTAGAAACATGCATAAGTATCCAGCTACATAAATCTGATACAAATTTCTTTTTGTTTATATAATATTCCTTTTTTACTTTATATATATATATGTATGTGTGTGTGTGTGTGTGTATCTGTGTGTGTGTGTGTGTAATATTCTCGGATTACTTTTTCTTCTTATTTTTCTTTAAAGATTCATCGATAACATAAATTCGACATTTCAAACAAGTATAATAATTCACTTGATATTTGGATTTCTGATGATTTTTATTGCGTTCTATCAAGTAAGTTTCTCTTATTTAAGAAAATAAATAAATAAATAAATAAATAAATAAATAAATAAAAAAAGAAACAAAAAAACAAAAAACAAAAATGATAAAAACAAAAAGAATAAAAGGAAATTGTTCCAGCGAATACGTCATTTTTAATGATAAAAAATTTTTCGAATCCTCAAAGGTATTGTCTGTGGAAGATATTACCAAAAATAAAAGAAAATTTTTCGTGGAGCTATTCTATATGATTATTATCATTCTATGGCTGTCTCTTTTTTCTTACCTTGGACAAATGTTACTGAATAAAAGCGCTGAGATATTGAATAACGCGTGAGCATCGTAATATTAACAACGTTCGTCAGATTTGCATTCAAATGCACTTATCTCTCTTTTCTATTTCTTTTTTTTCTTCTTTTGTTTTTCTTTTTTTTCTTTTTTGTTCTTTTTCCCATTTTTTTTTTTCCCCTCTATCTTCTAATAATTCCTCAATAAATTTCAGTTACAATTCGATGTGGTATTTGGCGCCGTACAAGATGCAACAATTATTGTTAATTATTATGATTAGATGCGACAAATTGTCGGCTCTGATTATCGGGAAAACGTTTGTGACGTCCTTGGAATTGGCCACATCGGTATAATATAGACGTTAGATAATTTGTTTTTCCATCTTTTTTTTTCTTCTTTTTTTTTTTCTTTTTTCTTTTTTTTTTTTTTTTTTTTTTTTTTTTTTTTTTTTTTTTTAACATATTTTATTATCTCTTTTTCTTTATTCTTTTAGATGTTACACAACGCGATATCTTATGCTATGGTCATACGTTCTATTGGTTAAACTGATTCTAACATTGAAATATTGTATAATTAGAAATATTTATTAGTTCGATTAATCAAGGAAAAAAAAGCAAACTTAAAATCGTTTTACTTTTCGAATAACTCAAATCCATATTTATGTATTTTCCTTCTTTCTTAATTTAATACAAGGTGTCTGGTAAGTGACGTGACAATAACGAGAGAAAAAAAAAAAAAAAAAGAAAGAAAAGAAAAAAGAAAAAAAAATGAAAAAAAAAGGAAAGAAAAGAAAAGAAAAAAAGCCATATCAAATTGCAAGATTTACGATCTTAAAAGATTATAAGTAAAATTAATTATATAATTAAAAAGACACGCACACATATACTTCTTTTTTTTCTTTTTTTTTTTGTTATATACGAAATATATATAAAATTAAGGAGAAAGAAAAATCATCATTGAAGGAAAAAAAATTTTATTCACACGATAATGTACTTACGTGACATCCCTATTGAATCGTATTTTTTTTTTCTTTTTTCTTTTTTTTTTTTTTTTTTTTTGTTTTTTTTTTTAATCAAACACATTATCAAAACAATATTTTTCTAAACACATCGATCGAAAACTTTATCGACGAATTATCATCCTTGCACCCTTATCATTCACCCACAGTTAATCAGAAAATATTCACGAGTAAAACACGATAAAAGAATAAAAAAAAGAGAGAGAGAGAGAGAGAGAGAGAGAGAGAGAGAGATCATCTCGCAGCGAAAATTTCAAAATTGTTCATTTCTTGAAAGGACCCACGCCATTCCATCGATTTTTACGAGCACCTTATGTTTTCACGAAAAAATTCTCTCCGTAGTATACCATTCGCACTAAACGAATACGAAATATATATATATATTTATATATATATATATATATATATATGCTTCGTATACTATATATATAGCTTTTACAGACGATCAAAGAAAAAGCCACGAAATTTAGCGTGATAGACAAAATTACGATAGTACGTATCTATCGAATCCAAATCGAAAGTAATCAAGTTTCGTGAGAGAGAGAGAGAGAGAGAGAGAGAGAGAGAGAGAGAGAGAGAGACGAGACGTTTACCTCGAAAATTGCGAAGGAAAATTAGAAAAAACGAAAGAAATGAGACGGAAACGTATAAATAAAATATCGTCACGAACATGTTTTCATATCGCTGTAAGAAGAAAAAAGAAAAAAAAACCACACACGCATACACAGAGAGAGAGAGAGAGAGAGAGAGAGAAAAGAGAAAAAAAGAAAAGAAAAGAGAAAAAGAAGAAACTAATATCATCGATTTAGGATCATTATCTACTTTTACTTAAATTTACTTGACCGAGGTCAACATCGTGTCGGACGATGGTTGGTTGATGTCGAATGGGGTGGAATATTGGGGTAAGTGAAAAGGTAGATGGTAGAACGTATAAGGGTGGGGAAATGGCAGTATGGTGGATGGGGTGCTACCAATGGGGGTAAATAACGTTCAAATCGCTATGCAATCGTGGGAACGTTCAATAATTTACGAGGTTTGGGCCTGGTATAACGTAATACGAGAATGACCTCCGTCATGTCATAGGTATACGTATACGTACATGTCAATCAAACGTATTTTCCATGATAATGACCGCCATTACCATCGACGTAATGACGATTCATCTAAGTGAATATCGTGAAGGTAGGTACGAGAAATAATTCGTAGGACATTCGTATATATCTTCGAACAAAACCAATCCCAACTTTGGTTTAGTCATCTATCGTAGATCGAAGTGAAACAACGTAGTCCAGTAAAAATCCTTTAATTCTCTTCTATCCTATGATATTAGCTTAATCAATAGAAGTTATATTAAGATTGATACGACGAAAATGATCGAAAATGGTGATACATTTTATCTTCACAATCCTTATTATAAACTGCATCGACATATGTACGTTATCCTTGGTGTTTGGCCATACGAAACTGAACATTGGTGGCAATCGGTTCTATATTATCTTAATTTTGTTCTAATCACTTTTCTTATCGTTGGACAAGTAAGTGGTGTCAATGTCTTTTCTTTTTTGTTTTATTACTTTTGTTTTTCTATTGTTTTTTTTTTTTTTTCTTTTTTATCACACATTTATTATTCCCTTCGTTGCAAGGGATAGATTTATACAAGGATCACGTTTGTTTTGTCGCACGAAATCATGATAAATGTGTTATTTTATTATATCGATATATGTTTGTGTAATATTATTATGTGTGCGTGTGTGTGTGTGTGCCTATGTATGAGAGTGTATCATAAATATTTTATAAAAATATTGTAATTTATTATAATCGTGATTTATTGCTTTGTCGTGTCTATAATGAAAAATATTTCAATGTCATGTTTCATGTGATAATTTACTTTCTTTTTTTTTTTTTTTTCTTTTTTTTTTTACATGGAACAGATAAAACAAGATATTAGAATATTTTTGTATACATTAGATATCATATTCTAATATTATTTAATTACGATATATTGAAAATATTCTAATGACATATTTTGTTTTCATTTTTCTTTTCTTTTTTTTTTTTTTTTTTTATACCACAATGAAAAATACTTCTATTTTTAATTATAGACATAGATGTGTATACGTGTATTAATCATAATTATTAAATTCTATTTTTATTTGGATAATTTTAATTTGTCCAATTAAAATAATATTCGTTGTATTGAATGTAATTATTTCTAGATACCCATATTCTTTACCATAGAATGTACCATAGAAACAATATCCGAAATTTTCTTTATATTTGGACCGACTATGTGCACCGCCACGATATATTATATAATTAATATTATCAAGAAAAATCACGTATGTCATTACGATTTATTATATCGATTACGATGGTTTTTTTTTTTTTTTTTTTTTTTTTTTTTTTTTTTTTTTTTTCAAATATATTCAATTTTAATCTCTTCTATTTTATATTTATTTCAAAGAAATGTAAATATTAATACGATTTATATAATTTATATGTATATATATATATATATACATATTTTTTTCACTAACATTGATGTTCACTAACATTGATGTACATTATCCTATAGCATATATCCATTCATGCTTTTATGAATTCATAATAAATTCATTTTCTTTTTAATGTTACATTTTTAATGTTACATTTTTAATGTATATTCATGTTTAAATATTTTCGAAAAAAAAAAAAATATATATATATATAAAAATTATAATATGAATATAAATATTTTTATATGCAGCAGAAGGAACTTTTGGATCACATTAAAAACGATTGGTACAATTTGAAAACAATCGAAGAATTTACTATTATAAAAGAATACGCCGAAGGAACCAGAATTTATTTGCTAATAATGTTGTGTAAGAGAGAAATGAAATCTTTTTTTTATTCTTTTTTTTTTTTTTTATAAATAATTTTTCGCATGCAAATAAGTGCGTATATATAGTATTCGAAAAAAAAAAAATTCTTACTGAAAAATTCTATCCTTTTTTTTTTTTTTGCAGTTATATGTTTCCTGCCAATTGTTATTAAAGCATTATTATCGACAATGTCATTGAATATCGATTCCTCCTTAATAAGTAACAAAACTCGTCGTGAAATATATCCGTATCAATTCGAACTCTTTTTTATAAATACGGACGAGCATTTATACTTTAGAATGTTTATATGTTCATTTCTACTTATGGTGTTAAGTACCATAGGAACGATTAATATGGGATCATTTCAACTTCTAATGCAACACGCGTGCGCAATGTTTCGTATAGTCGGGTAAGAAATTAAAAAAAAAAAACAAAAAAAATGATATATAAATACATAAAAATTTTTTTCTTTTGATACGTCTAATTTTTATAGATTATTAATTTATTAATAATATGATAAAAATAAATATGTTTGATATATATATATATATATATATATATATATATAATTTTTATTTGAAAATTAAAAATTTTTTTAACACGTATATAATTTTCTGAAATTATTATAATGTATATCAATGATGTAATATATTATATATTATATTATATTATATATATATATATATATATTATATAAAATAATTCTAAACTAAAATGTTTTAAACGATTTACGAAGTATTATATTACACCAAATAAAAAAATAGTGTATACATAAATTATTATTAACAATTGACTTTATTTATGAATTAATATTAATATATATATACAATATTAATTCATAAATAAATAATTATATATATATATATAATGAATATTTGAACAAATATTTCTTAAAATAAAAAAATTTCAAATCAAACATATACATATCATTTATATTATCATTACATATAAATGATTAGAAATAATATCGTCAAGTAAATATTCATCAGAATTAGCTTTGTTAATTTGATTGCTAATATTTCGAACAAATACATAATTATCTAAGTAGAAATAATCCATTAACCTAATTATTTGTTTACAGAATAATACTTGAGAATGCATTCGACGAGGAAAAATTATCCTTTCGTAAATGTAACGAAGAGGCGATCTTTGGAACGTTTTATCGTGTTATTAATTCTCATAATCGAGTGATCGAGTTAGTTTTTTCGATCACAATTAAAGAAATATTTTTCTAATCCCTTGTTTTCTTTCTTACATTTTTTTCTTTTCTTTCTTTCTTTCTCATTTAATCACACCACGTATGTACGTATGTATATCTGTATAAGTGAAATTTTTTATAATTAAAATCGAACTCAACAAATTATAATAATATTTTTAACATACGTATACAATATATACATATATATGTATATATATATATACATATATTATTGAATTGTTTTAATTATTAATTATTAATTATTAAAGGTTTGTCGAATCAATGAATGTGTTGTGCGATCTGAGTTATACATTTAACATTGTTTTCGGAATGATTACTATTGGTACTGACTTAATAATGGTAAAGATCAAAAAAAAAAAAAAAAAAAAAAAAAAAAAAAAAAAAAAAAAAAAAAAAGAAAAAATAAAAGAACACAAAAAAAATAACAAAAGATCTTACTTTAACTACAATTATTAATTTCTTTCATTTTATATATCGAAAAAATATATTATGACGAAAGAAAGAATTTGTATAATTTATAGATGTTGCAGTTTGATTTGGATAAGACAAATTTGTATAAATTTTTCACAACCTTTTGTCACATGCTCTGCATGACATTAATCGGAATTCTACAATCTCACATTGGACAAAGATTAACGAATCACAGTGCTGATCTCTTTCAGGAAATGTAAATATTACAATTTATTATTATTACTATTATTATTATTATTATTATTATTATTATTATTATTATTATTATTATTATTATTATTATTATTTGTTCGTTGTAATGGTCACTTCATTATTTATATACAGGGTGATCCGATTAAAGTGTTACGTAATAATTTTAATAAAATCATCGTGCAATCATAAAATCGAATAAACGCATCATGATTTATTTATTTTTTTCATTCGAATATTATGATTCTTTGAACAGATGAACTTATTCGTTTGATATGTGAAATAAGTTTTAATGACGTATTATTGAAAAATATGAGAATGTAAATTTTTCTCAGAAATTCATGTATTTATTTATTTATTTATTTTCTTCTTTACTCGATGACGATTCGTTCTTATTTAACATAAAAAAAAGAAAAAAAAAAAAAAAAAAGAAAAAAATTATTTTCAAACTGACATACTTATATAATACACCAAAACAATACTTCTCGTAAAGCTTTATGTAGACCACCCTATCCATGTATATGCAAATACAGAATGCAATAATAATACGTTATACGGGTGATTAACGGATAACATTAAAATTTACAATAATAATTAAAGGCTAAGATAAGTGAAAAAAAAAAAAAAAAAAAAAAAAAAAACAGAGAAAGAAAGAAAGAAAGAAAGAAAGAAAAAAAATATTAAAAACAGTCATTGAACTTTTCGTACGAAATAATGCGTTTCTTCGAAGAGACCAGAAAGTCCGAAAAAAAAAAAAAAAAAAAAAAAAAAAAAAAAAAGAAAAAACGAAAAGAAAAGAGGAGAAAAGGAAAATGTACGCATATGTACGCAAGAGAAAAAAAAAAAAAAGAAAAGAAAAGAAAGGAAAAAAAAATAGAGTAAACTACGGCTTCTCCCACAAAGCTATTCATAGCTAGGTTGCCTAGTTTATTTGTACGATGCGAGCTCGTTCCTGCCCACGCTCGAGGCTTCTTTCACGATAAAGTACATTTATTGTAAGTGAACCTTTTGAATGAGTGATTCAAACGAGCCCTTTCATTTAGCCGACGTTGACCATACGCTTCTCATTTCTAAACGTTATCGCCTACCGTCATGTTTTCATCTACACGGAACATAATATATCATTGATCGATTCTCTGTACGTATACATATATATGTGTATATTAGTGTTTTATGTGCTGTATGTGTGTGTATGTGTGTGTATGTATGTATGTATGTATGTGTATAGGATTAACTAATAAGTAGGTAATGGGGAGGGAATTAGTATTATTTAATATTTAAATGGAAAACAATAGTATTCTTTCTCTCTTTTTTTTTTTTTTTTTTTTTTTTTTTTTGAAAATTCGACCAACAATACAATATTATACTATACTATTGTTATCCAAACGTAATCGTATTATAATATATTTTTGGATGGATTAATATATAATGTTGGAATTTATATTATTTTATATATATATATATATATATATATATATATATATATATATATATATATGTATATTTATATGTAATTTTTTTTTTTATAAAAGTTAGGCCAATATAATACAATACTACATTATACTATTGTAACACAGATGTAATGTTATTATATGTTTGGGTTGATTAATATATAATTTCGTAATTTATATTATTATTATTATTGTGTGTGTGTGTGTGTGAATATATGTGTATATGTATTTCTTTTAAGTTGAGCCAATACTATACTATACTATACTATACTATACTATACTATACTATACTATACTATACTATTGCAATGCACATAACTATATTATATTCTCATGTTGATTAATACATAACGTATTAATTTAATTAAAATTATTATTGTTTTATATCTAAATAAACATTAGTATTATTATTTTTTTTTTGTTTTTTTTTCTCTCTAAAAATTGGACCTCAATCCAATAGAATTCTATTTCAATCGAGAAATAACCCTACTATATTATACTCTTGATTTGGCCAATAAATAATGTTAGAATTTTTGATAAGAAGAAAACAAAAAAAAAAGTACTATAAAATGTTTATTTGTTTAATTATAAAAATAATAAAAATTACGATATTACTTACTGGCCAATCTAATATAAATTACATATACGTGGGATAATTTTAAACGGATTTTATCAAATTTTTTTTATTGCCATCAAATTATTATCAAATTGAATAAATATCGAAATAAGTAAATATCAGAAATTTAACATACGAATATACATATATAGATATTATTGATCGATCGCATATAGGTGTGTGCGTGGAGCTTAGTAAAAAAAATTTCTAGTATGTGATTTTAAAAATGAGAGTTACTCTTTCTCCCCCCCCCCCCGCCCCCACCTACCTGAATTTTTCACTCTTTTACGTTAAATCAGATTTGTTCGTACGTTTTAGCGTGGACAAAATTGACATGTAAATCTCATTACAGATAAAATTTTTGAGACTTCTTTTTTATTTTAAAAATTCAATAGAGCATCGCCGAACGTTGAACGTTTTCAACGTTATTTTTAATATTCGAAATAAAAAAAAAAAAAAAAAAAAAAAATAATAATAATAATAATAATAAAAAACAAAAAAAATAACAAAATAGAAAAGAGAAAAAAGAAAATCGTAACAAATGATGATCGACGAAATTTTTCAGAATCACAAAACCATGGTATTTGCTAACACCGAGACTACAAAAGTTATACTTATTGATCATGATGAGAAGTATGAAGAAATGTTCATTCACAGTCTGCAAACTTTTAACAGTGTCCTACGAATTATTTAACAAAGTAAGATATATACAAAATAATATAATATATGTGTATGTGTATATGCGTATGTTTATATGTGTGTATGTATATGTAAAAATATATATATGTATATATAAAGAAAATTTGCATTTATCGATATATGGATTTAATACAAACAATTTTTATTCTTTTAAGGGATTTCAAATGGCGATGTCTTATGCAATGATAATTCATTCCTTACAAAAGTAATTATCATTAATAGTTCACGATTACGACGAAGACAAAAAGATAATGCGAAAATGTTATTTGTCGAAAATAAATTAAAAAAAAAAAAAAAAAAAAAAAAAAAAAAAAAAGAAGAAGAAGAAGGAAAAAAAAAATCAACAAAAAAAAGATTATACATACGATCTTCAAAGATATTATAAAAATAAATAATTATTTGTAAAGGTACGTAAATATTATTTGTAAATGTATAACGTATATGTTGGATCAATGAAGAACTTTTTCGTTAGAAAGTATTTAGAAAAAAAAAAAAAAAAAAAAAAAAAAAAGAAAATTGGAAAGAAAAAGACAAACGAAAAAAATTATTACAGAATTGACATTTTGTAATAATAATATGTTTTATCGTTATAATATTATCGTCGAGTTATTCGACGAGAAAATACTTCGCATAGAAACGCTTAATATGCCTTACAATTAGTTCTATTATTTGAGAACAAAGAAAGAGAGAGAGAGAAAGAGAGAGAGAATGTATGTGTTTCCTCTGTTACATCAAAGAGATTTTACGATGTATTTACTTGTAATTTCTAATTAACTATGTGTTTGTATATATGAACACATCATCAAAGATGGTGAATGAGCGGTAATTTAAATGTCAATCTATTGAAATTTCAACCACATATTATATATATTTATAAATAAATAAATAAAACGTAACTCAACAATTATGCAAAATAATAAAATTTGGAATATGTATAATAAATAAGACATATTATTATATATAAACGATACAATTTGATAATTTATCAATGGAAAACAATACGAATTATTATTGGTATTATCATTATTATTATTATTATTATTATTATTATTATTATTATTATTATTATTATTATTATTATTATTATTATTATTATTATTATCGGTGATATGGATACATGTTTACGAATTAAAAAAAAAACCAGAAAAGTAAATAAATAAAACAACATTGGAACAATTAAATCGACGAGAGACGATCTTCTTGAAAAAATTGAATCTAAATCAATTGAGGAAACTATTGTATATACGTATCGCTAGAATTGATGCTTTCTTGATTATAATTTCGAATATAACCTTGTGGCACCGTGAAATGTAACACCTGCTATGGTTTACCGATAAATAGCACAGAATTAAATAGACATTCGTACACGGACGTCATTCAGCCCCCCTTGTTCTCTCTTATTAAGGTATATATCCATGAAATTGAAAACGCACGATAACGTTATCCGTGAAATTGAAAACGCGTGAAAATTCGATAATCTTAATACACGCGTTTATAGCGTTCGTACATAGATTTACGGTTATTTATGTATATATATATTTACGTGTGTGTGTGTGTGTGTGTGTGTGTATGTATGTATACATATGTATGAATAAAATTAATAAGAAATTACATTTTTAAATAAATATTTTCCAATTGATTTATAAATATAAATGTCATTCCAAATGAAATATACATTTATTAAACAATAAAATTGATTTCGATTGTGAAAGTCGATTGTGAAAAATTTCTTATTATATATACTATTGTATTTATTTATTCGGATTGATTGAATAAATAATTATTTCTTCATTGTAAAAAATTTATACTTTATTATTCATACATAAATTAATATTATATGTTTGTACATATATATATATAATATTAATTTACTTTCTATTACACTATTGTGTTTGTGAGTGTATGTACAAACATATATTTATTATATTATTGTATGTTATACATTATTGTATGAATGATATATACAATATATATTTGTAGAACAAAGTAAGAGTGAGAGATAGAGAGGGAGAGAAAGAAAGGATTACTTTTTATATATTGCGTAGACACAGCAATCTGGGCCTACGTACTATAATTAGAAATAATGCGAGCCATTATATCCGTAATAACGTATCACGTGTTTTAATGAACGAAAGAATAGGTAGACGAAACGTGATAGGAAGAAATTTTCTTTTCTTTTCTTTTATTTTTATTTTTTTGTTTTGTTTTGTTTTCTCTTTCCTTTTCCTTTTTTTTTTTTTTTTTTTTTTTTTTTTTTTTTTTTTTTTTTTTTTGGAGAATCTTTCTCTCAAAGAACGAAAAGGAACGAATGTCAACGAACATGGTGTGTTTATTAGATCGAAAAAGAAATGAAAGAAATAAGAAAAAGATCATCGATCGTTCGAGATCTTATTAAAAACTGACAGAGATTACTTTGTTTGATTTTATTAGAACGTGAAAGTGTCATATTTTTTATAAAGTGAAATGATTTCCTTTCTTTTTTCTATTCATTGTGTGATAAAAGAAATTTTGATTGAATACTAATTGATTTGATTAGAAAATCCACACCCATGTTTAATTATTTTTTAACATTTAATTATATATATATATATATGATTTATTTATAATATAAAATTGATGTATAAACACATACACACACACATACATACGTACATACATATATATATATATATATATATATATATATATATATATATATATATATATATATATATATATATATATTTGTGTGTGTATAAATATTACTGTATCATATATTAAATCTCATCCACGAATAAGATCGATCAAAAGTATTAAGATTATACAACGAACTAACTATCGATTAACCATCCCATCGACCCACCCCTCGCCCCCGTAAAAATCCAACCAGAAAAATTTCATCTCTGTTTTGTAAAAAAAATATATCCAATACCAAACCGATTATCTGGGTATCTCCTTTAAACCGATAACAATCGATCGTGTGTTATATATAACGTAGTAGCAATAGTAGTAGGAATAGTAGTAGTAGTAGTAAAAAATAAAATTCGCACGACGACGACGAAGATAACAACGGCGAGAGTGACAAAAAAAGACATACACATACACACACACAGAGAAAGAGAGAGAGAGAGAGAGAGAGAGAGAGAGAGAGAGAGAGAGAGAGAGAGAGAGAGAGAGAGAGCAATTATAGAAAAACACGTGTACGACATCGACGTCCTGCGAGATAATTAAAATTTTTTAGCAATAGTAGTAGGTGATGATATTGATGGTGATATTGGTTATGATAGTAGTGATATTGATGTTGATGATAATGTTAATGGTATTGGTGTTAGTGTTGGTGATATTAATGTTGGTGTTGGTAGGTAGTGTTCGTCATTCGTTTTATTCACGTCGAATTCGTTCTTTTACGGACACGTTGATGGAGAGGGAGAGTTGGTGGTAGAAAGATGCGAAGGTGGTACAAAAAGAGAGAAAGAGAGAGAGAGAGAGAGAGAGAGAGAGAGAAAGAGAGAGAAAACGATTTTTGAAGTCGTTCGGATGAACGCGTTGTCG
Organism: Vespa velutina; assembly: GCF_912470025.1. Classification (NCBI taxonomy): domain Eukaryota; kingdom Metazoa; phylum Arthropoda; class Insecta; order Hymenoptera; family Vespidae; genus Vespa; species Vespa velutina. Next base: position 8,643,028 of record NC_062190.1, on the reverse strand, counting down.
CTCAGCGAAGCGGAAAAATGTGTTCGCCAGGCGGTGCCTCCTGAAAAATGCGGCTTGCTTTAACGAAAACCACCTTCGCTCTCCTCAGATTTCCGTCGACGTTCTAAGAGAACACATTGCGCATTCTCTCTCTCTCTCTCTCTCTTCTTATCTGTGTGTGCGTAAACAAGTATGCGGAAGGAAGAGAGAAAGAGAGAAGGAGAGAGAGAGAGAGAGAGAGAGAGAAAGACGCAGCCTACGAAGCCTGAGAAATCCATGATAACGAATATATTCATCCCCCTTCGAATCACGAAACTCGTGTCAACTCATTTTCAACGAAGATAAAATAGCGAAGAAGAAGAAAAAAAAAGGAAGAAGAAGAAAAAAAAAGGAAGAAGAAGGAAAATGAAGAAAAACGAATAGGAGAAGAAGAAGAAGAAGGAGAAGAAGAAGAAGAAGAAGAAACAACAATCTATTTTTTTCTTTTATCTTTTATCTTTTATTTCTTTTCTTATCTTCTTTTTTCTTTTTTTTCTTTTTTCTTTCTTCTTCTTTTTTTTTTTTTTTTTTGTTTTTAAATTGTAAATCATTACTTTCGTATCGCTTTAATATTTAGACATTTTGATATTTTGTTTTTCTTACGTCCAAATGAAAAATAATACGAATAATCCAAACGAATAATTTTGAAACTATATTATAACAAAACTTTACGATTTATCGAATATAAAATATTGAATGCTTTTTTTTAAATCGTTATTTTTCCCATTGTTTTAATGCATCCATATTCTGTTCATCTCGTGCATTTTAAATTATTTAATATTATTTTTGATGCGTTTATAAAATTAAAACATGATATATAAAAAATGAACTATTAAGCAATTAATTAATCGAATTGTTCGACGGAAATATAAATTTTATTAATTTCTTTATTAATATTTTTTTTTTTTTCACTTGAGAAAAAATTAAATCAAATGTATATCCCATATAATGCATATAATACGGAATAGTATTGATTCGATGTTAGATATAACATAGTTAAAGTTATTACAAAGTTATAGGATTAAAAAGTTGTCGAATAAATTATAATTAATTCGTTCATTATTCGTCTTATTTCAAAGATGATTTACTCGTAAATTATTCAAGCCAGTAAGAATTTTCATTTTTATTAACACATTCTACGCATTACTTTTAACGTTTCAATATGAAATAATTTATATCATTTATTATTGTTATAAAAATTTGAAATATCTGATAGACGAAGTTAACATGATCGTAAAAGTGGTATAGCCCCTAGTACTCTCTCTCTCTCTCTCTCTCTCTCTCTTTCTCTCTCTCTCTCTGTGTATATGTGTGTGTATGTGTGTTTGTGCGCGCGCGTGTTCGAAACAAAAATATTGAATACAGGAAACGAAGGAATCAGAAAAAAAAAAAGAAAAAAAGAAAAAAAAAGATAAAACGTAGAAAACAAGTTTGAAAGAAAGAAAGGAGAAAAAAAAAGAAGAGAGAGAGAGAGAGAGAGAGAGAGAGAGAGAGAGAGAAGGAGAAAGTTCTAACCTCTTTTCCCGTTGGGGGTTTCTCAAGTTCGTGGAAATTCGCCTTAAACTTCGATGCAGCTCAGATATAACGTTTTCCTCTCGTGAGAAAACATTTACAGAAGTCGATTTACAGTATACCGTTAAGGTCGATGAACGTATCGCAGTCAACAAGTCTTCGGGAAATTTTTACGTTTACGAAAGAAAAAGCATTTTAATTTTCTAACGTTAATATGAAACTGTTTGATTCTGATGTTTATTTATGAAATTGTAATTTACTTAAAACATCACGAGTTTGTTATAAACACACACACACACACACACACACACATACACATATGCACGCACAATTTTATTAATATAGTATATGTAATATGTACAAAGTGAACTGTGTCATCAAAAGATGAACAATTCATAACTTGTAAATTATTATTATTTTTTTCTTTTTTTTTTTTTTTTTTTTCATTTTTATCTATCTATCCTTTTATTTATTTATTTTCGTATTTGTTTTTATTTATTTACTTATCTTTTTATCTTTTTATTTTCTTATTTATTTTTCATTTATTCTGTCACTCTTTTATTTTTGTCATTTATTTATTATTTATTTATTCATTTATTTACTTTTTTTTCTAATCGATCGATCGAAATATGTTATTTGCCTTTTATCCTTTTCTTATAAAATTTACGAAAAAAGTTTATCGAATTTATTTTGTCCAATACATTAAGCTTTTATTATTTTTAAATAAATTAACATATTCAATCTGTATACATGTACATTATGTATATTATTACATATTGTGTATATTATTATATATAGACATTATGTATATTATTATTATATAGGTTGTTTTATTTATGAACGAAATGAAACTTGTAAGATAAAAGAGTGCTAAGGATTTAAACAATTTTTCTTCAATTTCATTTTTGTCAAATCTTCTAATTAGAAAAGAAAAAAATACATATATTGTTTATCTTATATAACTTACATATCTAACCATTACATATACACACACACACACATACACACATTCATAGTTAAAAAAATTTTTATAGATTCGTCAATGCAGATCCCAAAAAAATTCTTACTTTACTTTACAAATGTTAAAAAAAAAAAAAAAAAAAAAAAAAAAAGAGAGAGAAAAGAAAAGAGAAAAAATACTATATAGATAATATAAACGTTATGAAAAAGAAACGTCGAACAAAATTCGATTTATCGATCGATCGATCGATCGATATTATTCATTTTATCAGTACCATACAAAAAAAAAAAACATCGTCAAAGAGACAGAGAGAGAGAGAGAGAGAGAGAGAGAGAGAGAGAGAGAGAGAGAGAGAGAGAGAGAGAGAGAAAGAGTGTTCTCGATAATGAAAGTATTATTTTCGAAAGAGAAGAGAAGAAAGGATGAAAAATAAAAAATAAAAGAATAAAACATGAAAGAAAAAAAAAAGAAGAAGAAATCAATATTATCGCGCGGAAAAAGATGGTCGTATATCATTCGTTCATGGTTGCAATCGAAGAGGACCACGATACCTAACATCTCTCTCGTATTCTCGCACTGTGTCGATAATTTCGCGTGTGCGCCAGGGACTCATGTAAGATGAATTCGGTGTCCTAAAGGATAATCCATCATTCTAAAGAGAATTTGATAAAGTGTCAATCGTTCGTGTCGAAGGCTGATAACCGAACTGCAAATATTTATTCAAATGCATAGTTTCGATGAAGGATCGATATAATTTGTATCGCGGATGGACAAATGTTTGTCTATTTAAAATCCGTTTCCTTTTTTTATTTAATTTATTTCATTTTATTTATTTATTATTCTTTTTTTCTCGTAATATTTTGTACGATATTTCGCAAATATATTTCATAGAAGATCGAGAAAAACATTGATTTTTGTCAAATGTTGTTGATCTTTTTTTTTTTTTTTCTTTTTTTTTTTTTTTGTTTACAGAATCGTATAATAATTCATAAGTTTTGCGAATTCATGGTTTCTCGAATTAAAAAGATTAATGCAATTATTATTATTATTATTATTATTATTATTATTATTATTATTATTATTATTATTATTATTATTATTATTATGTAATGTTTCTTTATGCAAACGAATAAGTATTATTTAAAACTTGTTAAACAATTTGAATTTTGTTAAGATGTTAAATCATTTGTTAAATGATTAATACGTATGGCGAGTTTTTTATGCATAAGTATTTTCTTTTTTTTTTTTTTTTTTTTTTTTTTTTTAAGGCAACGATAAAAACATAGAATTGGGACAAACATATATATTACGTCAAACGTATCTGTGTCGTATTTAAAAAAAAATAAATGTCGTGACTTTTTTATATTTCATAACTTCTGCATAATGTGAAATGTCTGGTTTTTGCATATTCGGGTTCAAAAGAATATACGGAGGAATATATAATGCATTATTCTTTGCATATTTAACAATGTATTCTTCTTTTTTTTCTTTTTCTCTTTCTGTTTCTTCTCTCTCTTTCTTTTATAATAATTATTACCAATTCGGATGGATTTGCAAATTTCATTGTTTATTAGACATTTTTGATTTGTATAAAAAAAAAAAATAATATTGAAAATAAATTATATATAAATATAATTAAATAATAATTAAATAAAACATATATTAAATCAATATTACGAAATATAATGTATATAAATAATATAAATATAATTATTATGTTATACGTTATATCGAATAAATATTTTACTAATACGTTTCATCGATTAACATAATTTTTGTTAATCCTTGAAGAATCAAAACTGTCCTTTCTTCCAACTCGAATTATAACGTGTAAAAGAAGAGGAAAAAAAAAAAAAAAAGAAAAAAAAAAGAAATAATAATAATAATATTTTATAATCATTATTTTGTTTCGATCGTATGAACAAACGATAATTTTGTAAGATAATTTTGGAAAAAACGACGAATAAAGATAAGAAAATTTTTCCCTTCAACATTTTACCGAGATATTTCTTGAAATATTTTATTTCTGCGAATTTTCGAAAAAAAATTATTATTATTATTCTTTTTTCATTCGTTCTTCAATCATCTTTTCTTCCCTCTCTCTCTCTCTCTCTCTCTCTCTCTCTCTCTCTCTCTCTTTCTCTTCTTCCGATCTTTCATCGTTCCTTCACTTTTCCTCCATCTTTTTCTCACCGACGTCTTTCTTTTTTTTACCGTACACAGAGTTAATTTACAGAGCTCTCGAAGGTATATTGGCTCAAACGTTAAGTGTGATTATACGAGAACGAAAATGGCAAACGACGAAACTCTCTAGCGAATGTTGAATCTTCAATTTACTAGACTACCACCAGCCGTGCCTTTCACGCAGCTTTGTTTCGAGCGAACCAACGCTTAATCCGATTTCAAAGGATTATGGCATTTATTTTATCCTCCGTCTATCTTTTAACACGAACAGAAGATTTTCTATCATTTCGAGATCTTATATATATATATATATATATGTATATGTATATGTATTGTATGTATGTATGTAACAGAGTTTGTCGTTCAAATTTTCCGCGTTTCTCAAAAAATTTCAAATTTATATTGAAAATCACGTAAAATATTCGCGATCGAGTTTTTAAAATTTTTTTGTATCAAAACGTACACGTACAAAATGTCTATGTACATGTACAGATATTTCTTTTTTCCTTTCTTTTTTTTTTTTCTTTCTTTTCTTTTTTTAATTTTCTTAATACAATACACGATTTAATAACAAAAAAAAAAAAATATATGTATGTAAATTTTGTATATAAATTATATATAAATTGTATATTATGTTTAGATCATTCTAAATATATCTGAATATATCGTTTTATTTTTTTTTCTTTTTTTATTTCTTTTATTTTCTGTTTTTTTTTTTGCATGTAAAAGGATATAAGATGAAGAGGAAGAGAGAGAGGAGTGAGAGAGGAGTGAGAGAGGAGAGAGAGAGAGAGGGAGAGAAAAAAAAACAGAAAAAAGGAGAAATAACTCCAAAGAAAGAAAAAAAACCTTAGAATTTTAGCAGAGATAAAATGGATGGCCATTGGCGTAGAGAAAGAAGAAAAGTAAAGACAGAAAGTACTCGAGATAGTAACGAAGGAGAGTTTTAATTCAGTTGTTCGGTGAATCCACCGGGTCGAAGGTCTCGTGAATCGTCGCCTGTTTAGAGACTTCCGTCTCTCCTTTTTCTTTTTGCTTTTTGCTTTTTCTTTTTCTTTCTATTATTCTTTTTCCTTTTTCCCTTCCGCTCTTTCTCTGTTTCCCTCTCTATCTTTCCCTTTCTCTCTTTTTATTTATTTATTTACTTATTTATTTATTTATTTATTTATTCTTTTTTTTTCTCTTCCTTTCACGAGAAAGTAGTAAAGATGTAAGACGAGCCAGCCAATCTCCCGGACAACACTAACTTCGTAATCTAAATGTTCTTTGAGAACGTTCGAGGAAAAATAATGAAAAAAAATAAAAAAAATAAAAAAAAGAAAGAAATAGAAAAAAGAATAGAAAAAAAAAGAAATTAAAAAAAAAGAAAAATTAAAAGAAAATAAAAAAAGGACAATTGGCGGGAGGAAGGACGTGATGGCGAGAGGGAAGAGGATGGATAGCAAGCAAGAAAAGGGAAAGTTAAAAGCAATCCTTTTATCTTTTGCGTTGCTCATACAAAATATGGAGTATGCTTGCGCCATTTTTCTTTTCTTTTTTTTTTTCTTTCTTACTTTTTTCCTTTCTTTCTTTTCGTTGTTTTCTTACTTCTTCTTTTTCTTTCCTTCCTTCCTACTCTCTCAGACTTTCGTAGAAAAAAAAAAGAAAAAGAAAACAAAAAAAAAAAAACAAAAAAAAAATTTATTTTTAATACATCGTTTGTCTACCTATGTATATTATTAATAACATTTTTCAAAGTAATAAAACAATTATTTTTTTACGTAATATTAAACAAAACTTTTCTCATAAATATCACGGGCTTTGCTTTCGAGCGTTAAGCTTGAAGTTTCTTTTTCTTTTCCTTTTTATTTTCTTTTTTATTTTTACTTTTTTTGTCTTTCTTTCCTTTTCTCTTATCAATTTTTTTTTTCTTCAACGCCTATTGAATTTATCTCAATTTAGGAAACATTTCGAAAGGTTTTATATCGCTTGCCAAGTTCTCTTTTCCTTTTCTTTTTCTCCTTTTTTTTTTTTTCTCTTCGCGACATTCCAACAAATCTTTTTCTTCTGATATTTTTTATGTATTATATCTATTTATTTTTTTTTTATTTTTTTTTTTTTATTCGATCTACATCGTTTATATGCAACGCAGCTTTCTTTTTTTTTTTTTTTTGAATATATATATATATATTTATTAATATTTACTTTTGATTAGGAAATACTTCAAACGAAATTTCATTATTTTTATGTTTTTTAATATCGTAATAAATTATACCATTTTTACTGTGTAATTTATTTAATTGATGTAATTTGAAGAAAAATAACACTTTTTTCGAGATAAATTACAATCCAACATAGATTACAAATTTTATTCAAATTATTATCATATTCGTAATACTTAACGAACGTGCTTGTATTAAACCACAATATATTATTTTAGGTTAGAATATACATATATATTAAAAAATGAAACATTACAATGTTAACCATTATAATATATATTGTTAATAAAATTATATAATTATATAATTATATAATTGTTAATAGAATATTGTTAATAAAATATTGTTCTATCCTTATTTTTTAATGATATCGTACTGTTGATCGATGTGATTTTTAAAAAAATTTTTTTCAAAATAAATAATAATTTTACGCATAGATGTAATATTAACTTTGATGGACATTTATTACGCTTTAATATTACTTTAATGAACTTTTATTACGTTTTCAAATGTCATCGTAATACATTGTTATATCCAACAATAACTCGAATTAGATCGACAATGCGATATATTATTTTAGGTTAGAATATATATATATATATATATATATATATATATAACAATGCGATACCGTCTGATATCAACTTATATTTTGAAAACGACGTGCAATCAGATAATATTTCCGACCTTTATCATTTCCTTTATCATTTCACGAGAAAATGAACTAACGAACGAACGAACGAGAAAGGAACGAACAAAAAAGGAAGAAAAAGAAAAAAAAAAAAAAAAAGGAGAAAAGAAAGAAAAGTTATATGCTAAAATGGAAGAAAGGTAAGTAAAGATGACGGTTTATAGTATTAAAGTATTTCCTTTGGCACTCACCTCTCGTTTTCGACGTCGTCTTTCTTAAGATGTCTCGTTTTCGTTTCACAAAGGCCTGACACGTGCGCACATCGTAGTAGACACACACGTACACAACACATACACATAAAATAGGATGCATCCTTATAGAGAGCACGTATATGAAAGTATGTAAAGGTTATATTACTCAACTCAGCTCAACTCAAACGCACGAAAAGTAACTCTCTTTGCAACGTGACAACGGCCTGTACGCTACTGAGGATACTCGCATAATTAACAATTAGTTTGCTCTTTCGTATGTCTCGTATTCTTTTCTATTTCTCTCTTTATCTCTCTCTCTCTCTCTCTCTCTTTCTCTTTCTCTTTTTCTCTTTCTTTCCTTCTCTTTCACAAAGTCACCGTTAATTATATTTTCTTCGTACCGGTATATGCAAACGTTCAAGTACATATATACATATGTTAGAAATCATATGTTGTGTGTGTGTATATGTGATGCGTCAATCGTGTATACGTACGTGAGAATCATGTGTGCGTTTTGTGTGTGTATGATAAAATATATATGAAAAGTGTGTAGCATGTGTACGTATATACGTATGATGAAGTAAGAATTGTTTATGTGTTTGTGCGTATAAGAATCATACGTGTGTTATATTCGTTTGTGTATGTAGGACTCAGATATGGATGATTAAATATTCGTATAATATGTAATGTAAAAATATAATTGTACAAAATTTAAATTTTCCATTCTATGTAAATATATAAGAATCGTTTGTATATGTCTGTGTGTGTGTGTGTGTGAGTATATGGTATGTACATATGTACATATGTACGACGCAATCTCGTCGGTAAGCTTGGCACGGTAACGAACGTTAGTAATCGAAGGCTTCGTAAATTGTTGTATTCCGAAGTAAAAGGGACTAAGACAGTCTATTCGAAACGTTTGTAATTATTATCGATCACCGATCCAAAATATATATATATATATATATATATATATGTATGAATTTGAATGTTGTATGATTCGAAAGGTTTTCAACTTTGCACATTCGCGTGTTTAATATGACTGACTTCAAATTCTGATTTCTGATTGGTTGGCTGTTATTCTCAATTACGAGATCTGTGATTGGTGTTGAACGTTGGAATCCATTTGATCATTTCGTTAACGGCTTTTAACGGTTCTGACTGGTCGAAAGATAAATGAAAAATAAATGACGGATGTTATATAAACCGGAAGTGATTGAGATCTTTGAAATTAGATTAAAAAAAAAAAAAAAAAAGAAAAAAAAAAGAAAAAGAAAAAAAGAGAGAAAGAGACAAAAATTGACACAGGAAATAAAGAAATATGAGAGAGAAATATTCGAGAGAAAGTGTAGGAAGGAGGAAAGAGAGAAAAGGAAAAAATAAACGAAAAAAGACGAACAAACAAACAAAAAAAAAAAAAAAAGGAAGAAGAACAAAAAAAAAATCATCGACGAATAATCGTTTGATCTGCATAAAATGATCTGGAAAAAAGAAATTGAGATAGTTTTTAACCCATCTAACATTGCAAAGAAATTAATAGATAATTAAAAACGATTGAAAATAAGATTATCGAGTTAAGATAATTGGGACGTTAATGGATTAAGAACTTTGATCGAAAGAAAAGGAGAACGTAAAAGGAAGAGAAAAAGAGAAACAGTCGAACGTAACAAAAAGAAAAACAAAACAAAAGAAAAAAAAAAAAAAATAAGAAAAACAAAAAAATATCATCTACGAATAATAATAATCGGTTGATCGGTCACCCGGCATTTCGACCAATGACATGCGCGCTAGACTGGTCGGCGTGCGGCGGTCGAGTGTTGTAACGGTTAGGCGGCGTCGGTGGTGGGGGGGGTGTATGGAAGCTAGGATAGTCATGGTGGGGGTATGTTCGGCAAACGAGAGAGCGGGCAAAAGCGGCGCTCGGCGCGTATCTCGCAGTATCGTGTTGACCCTCGACCGGAGAGGATACGCGTCTTCTTACTGATTTTTTTTTAAGTCGTTGCCTATCTTCACTCTCTCTCTCTCTCTCTCTCTCATACACACACTCAGTTTTACTCACTCACTCTCTCTCTCTCTCTCTCTCTCTCTCTGTTTGTCAGTCAGTCATAATTCCCTCTCTTTATCGTACGCGTGTTTTGTCGTAAACTCTAACGCGCGTAAAGGGTTCGTTCGTCGTTGGTCGTGCGTCTCGTACGTCGTGTTTGCGTGCTTTTTGCGCCTGTTCGACCGTCCTCGAGAAACGTGAGAAGCTCCGTTGCTTCTAATTTCTCTTTCTCTATTTCTCGTACGTACGTACGTACGTACGTATGTTCGTTCGTTCGTTCGTACGTTCGTACGTTCGTTCGTTGGTTCGTTCTCGTTGATTCGTCGTCGTTCGTTCTGTTGTAGACGACGAGTCCAAATTCGTGCGCGAACAAACCGACAACGAATAAAAAAATCTCTCTGTGAATTCTCTGTCCGTATTTTTCTTTTTTTATTTTTTTCTTTACTTTTCCTCTGTAACCTTTTCTTCTTCGCTTTGAACATTTGAGAGGAAATTTTTATTTTTTCTTGCAATCAATCAATCCAATCAGTCAATTATTTAATTAATTGATTATTATCATCGCGATTGTTCTTTAATTTTCTTTTCTTTTAATTTTCTTTTCTTTTTTTTTTCTTTCTTTCTTTTTCTTTTTTTTTTTTTCTTTTTTTTTTTTTTTTTTTTTGTAATTTTGCAAACGCTTACTTCGTTACATTTTCTCACTTCTTTCGGTTATTTTTCTTTTATCTTTTTCTTTCTTCTTTTTCTTTTTACTCTCTCTCTCTCTCTCTCCCTTCCTCCCACCCTCCCCCTCCCTCCTCCTCCTCCTCCCTCTTTCTCTCTGATCGTTCGAGAACGGAGAGAGGTTGTTGTTATTGTCGTTCTTGTTGTTGTTGTTGTTGTTGTTGTTGTTGTCGTTGTTATTGTTGTTGTAGGGAGAGAGATGAAAAATAATAGTTGCGTTCGAAAATAATGTTGTGTGATATGTGAGGTGTTATTCAGTTCAGTTTACCATTTCTATATATTTATATATATATATATATATATACATATACATATATATATATATATATATACATCCGTTTATCTATTTATCTATCTCTCTTTATCGCGGTTTTTTTTTGTATTCTATTCTACGTGAAGAAGGAGAGGAAAAATCGTATTACTTTCTGGTGAAGAGATTTTTATTCCCCTTTCATCGAACGAGGTAAGTTCCTCAGTTATTTTCTATTTTCTTTTTACTCTTTTCTTCTTCTTCTTTTTTTTTTTTCTTTTTCTTTTTCTTTTTCTTTTTTTCTTCTTTTCATTTGTACCTCTTCGTTTTCTTGTTCTCTCGTTTTTTTTTTTTTTTATTTTATTTTTTTTTTTTTCCTTCGTATCTTCGTAATTGTATTACATGCGTATCTTCGATTTATACCAGTTAATGATTTTTTTTTTTTTTTTTTTTTTTTAATCATTTAGTGAACGATATATATATATATATATATATATATATATATATATGTATATGTAATATCACACTCGTATTATCGTTCTTCTACGAATTTAATTGATTTTGCAATTTCGATGATGTTTAATGATTACGTTTCTTCGGGTGTTGTAATTGTTATAGTAAACGAAAGTTCGCTCAGTTTTCTTTTTCTTTTTTCTCACTCTCTCTCGCTCTCTTTCCCTCTCTCTCCCTCTCTCTCTCTCTCTCTTTCTTGAATTTTTTTTTTTTTTTGTCAAATCGTTCTTCGAGTCTTGTCGTGAACGAAAATTCGTTCATTTTTTTTTTCTTTTTTTTTTTCTCTCTTTTTTTTTTGGTCAAATCGTTCTTCGAGTGTCGTCGTAACCGAAAATTCATCCAATTAATTTTTTTCTTTTTTCTTTTTGGTCAAATCGTTCTTCGAGTATCGTCGTAACCGAAAATTCGCTTAGATTTTTTTTTTTTTTTTTTTTTTTTTTTTTATAATATCAAATCGTTTTTTTATCGAAATCTAGTGTGGTCGTAACCGTAAATTCAGTTCAGTTTTTTGCTTCTTTTTTTCGTCTTTTTTGTCCTCTTTCTTTCTTTTTTGCCATTTCTTCTCTCCTATTTGCTTCTCAATACTTTTTCTCTTTTCTCAACTGCTGACATTGTCGTCATAATTGATTTATTTGTATTATTACAATTGTTATCCAACAAAGGATGATTTTTATTAACTTGATTGCGTGAAAAAATTGCGTTGAATCGATCAAAAAATTACACGAACGTAATTCTAATTGTCAAGTTATGAAGGATTTTTGATTTATGAATATTTCAAAAAGATTTTGATTTATGGTTATGTGGAATGATTCATTTTATTTACTTTTCTTTTTCTTTTTCTTACTTTTTTTTTTTTTTTTTTTTTTTTTTTTTTTTTTTTTTTTTTTTTTTTTTTTTTTTTTCTTTTTCGATTTTAATTTCAATAAAGTTGATTTATAAAAAAATTTGTAGAATTGATCGAGTTTTATACGATTGCTATTGTTTATATAAAAAAGAGGATTGAATGATTTTATGATTTATTAAAATTTGTAGAGAAATTAGGTGTTTTTTTTTTTTTTTTTTTTTTTTTTTTTTTTTTTTTTCCTTTCTCGAGAAACTTAATTCATGAGAACTCGTTAGTATTAATTAAGTTGCGCGCTTAAGTTGTCGTTGACAAAAAAGAAAAAGAAAAAAGAATTGAATGATTTTTGAAATTATG
>NC_062190.1:8613045-8628045 GCF_912470025.1 Vespa velutina | reverse complement strand
CCTCCCCTTTATCTCTTATTATCTCTCTCTCTCTCTCCCCCTCTTCTCCCCCCCCTCTCTCTCGTGTTCTCCCGTTTCTCTTTCGGTTTCCATCAGTTTTTCAATGTAAAAAGAAAGGAACTTTTGTATAAGAGACTTTACAGAACGAAAAAGTTTCCCGAAATCGAATATTTTTCATTTCTTCTATCGTCACGTTATATATATACACACTATATACATATTGTATATAGTATATAGTACATATATACTATATACATATTGTATAAAGTATATAGTACATACGTACACGTATATATATTGTATATAAATGTATGTATGTGTCTATATATATATATATATATATATATATATATATATATATAAATGTATGTATGTATGTATGTATGTATGTATGTATGTATCTATATTTATGTGTCTATATATATGCTAATATACATGCATACGTCTATATATATATATATATATATATATATATATATATATATATATATATATATATAAATGTATGTATGTATGTGTTTATATATATGCGAATATATATTGAGTCGTCCAATAAATATGATGTCGGAATTATTAATACGATCTGGATACAAAAAATTCCTTTATACATTTGGAAAATTAATTACGCTTTTTCGAAACTTTTAAAATTAGCTTTTTCTCTCGTTTTTTTTTTTTTTTTTTTTTTTTTAATCAGGACATATAGAACTACAATTTGACAAAAGAAAGTGTTGTAAAAAGAGTACAATTGATTTTTTTTTTTTTCCAAAATTCACCTTTTAATTTTTGTCAAAGCGTAAAATTGCCGATCTAGGAACTTTTTTTTTTTTTTTCTTAAGGAGAATATTTGCGAAATAAAATTACCCTAAATAAATCTCGAAAAAGTATTAATTGTTATATTGTACAATCGCCTAGGGATATTTTTTGACTAAGAATCACAGTGTTAAATAATTTATTGTTATATTAATTGTTCGAGACGATGATATAAACGTTTCCATAGTTTCATCCCTCCCTTTTTGCGAATTCTAACCTCCAATATGATAAAGAAAAAATAATTGTTCTAGTTCTTCTATACAATTTTTATTTAATTATCATTGGAAAAAGAAAAACTTTCATTTTGTTTAGAAAACTTTCTCTCGTATTTTTCTATAGCAATCATTCCAAGAGTAGTACTAAAACTTTAAGTTTAAAGTTAATCAGTGGTTTTCTCGAGTAAACATCGTTACGAAATATCTCGACTATGTAAGTTGTGTGGAAAACAGAGAGAGAAAGAGAGAGAGAGAGAGAGAGAGAGAGAGAGAGAGAGAGAGAGAGAGAGGGAGAGAGAGAGAGAGAGAGAGAGAGAGAGAGAAAGAGAGAGAGAGAGAGAGAGAGAATATGACGGCTTTTTTTATTAGTTCGTTATAAAAGGTATATAATAGATTAATTGATTTTCGTGTACGAACGTGTGTTCACCAATTTTTTTTCTCGATGCATAATGGTTGTTTATTCTTTCCAGTTTGTATTTTTTTTTTTTTTTTTTTTTGTATGTATATGTATTTTGTCTATTTCTGTTTTTTTTTTTTTTTTTTTTTTTTCCTTCTATGATATATATACAAGAAAAGAAATGTATTGTTTTTAAATAACTATTCACACGTTGCACGTGTTCAAATTTTTTCCTAACTTTTTTTTTTTTTTTTTTTTTTTTCTCAATACATATATATACGCAAATATTAATTAATCAAGTGATTCATTCATCAGAGATAAATTATAAAATTAATATAATATTAGTTTATTTAAATTCAATTGTTTGACATAAACGGAAGATAATTATTTGGTGGGAATAAATATATATATATATATATATCATTTGTCGATATTATATCGGCGATAAACAAAAAAAATAAAAAAAGGAAAAACAAAAAAATGAGAGAGAGAAAATTTTTGTTTCGAGAAATAGTAGTGGAGATCTATTTTCGACGGGGGAAACGCGCGCACTCAAACACGTATTTCATTACTTACGGCCGAATGCGTATTTTACAACTTGTTGCTTGACGTAACTCCGACGAACTCGTTCGTTGCCACTGGTTATAACGAAAGAGAAATAAATTTTGTCGAATGAGTAACAAGTTTATGTATCTATATATATCTATGCATGCATATATATATATATATATATATATATATATATATTTATGTACTAATGCTCTTACTAACTGGATTTCCGAGTATTTAATTTACTCATTATATAACTCGAAATTCTAATTTAAATAGGAATCTGAGTATTCGAATATTCTGAATGAAATCCTTATATTTGAATACCAGGTTACGAATCTTTTATCGTTACTAATTATACATAGATACTTGTAAATTCGATATATACGAGTATTCGAATTATTCATTAGAAATTGCGATTTGAATCTGATTATTCGGATATTAATATTTAAATCGAATAATTAATCTAGGATTTTTTATTTTCTTATTTTTTTTTCTTTTTTTTTTTTTTATCACGATCATGTATATACGTATTGATGCTCTAGCTAGCTAGCCGGATATCCGAGTACTCGAATTGCACTTTAATAAATCAAATATTCAAATTCGAGTATTCCGAGTTCAATCTGAGTATTTGAATATCCAGTTTCGGATTTATTATTATTATTATTATTATTATTATTATTATTATTATTATTATAATGTATATATGTAATAAGTATTAGTACTCTTGTTATCAAGATATCCGGAGTATTCGAATTATTAATTATACAAAATAAAAAACTTTCGCCATTCGTTTAATATTATATATTTACTTTTCTTTTATAATATATTTTGTTTATCTAAAATTATTACGTTACGATTATCATATATCATTTGGGAGACATAAAGACATAAAGGGATAGAATTTATATTACATATAAACTTAAAAGAAAAGACATAAAAGGCAAAAATGTATTTTAATTATGTTACAACAATCGTCGTTATTTATTTAAAGGGGGGGAAAAAAAAAAGTTAATTTATTAAACGCTTGTAATAATCGCGTATATATTATTGATCTCTAATAACTTTATGATATTATTAAATGATTAATTTATTTAATTCATTTCAAATATCTAATCATATATCGGGATTTAAAATTTGTATTCTTATTTCGTATTAGAAAGAAAGAATTTTTAGAAGATTAATTTTTCACTTTTATTTTATTTTATTTATTTATTTTTTTTTTGTTTCTTTCACATTTTTATCATAGAAATCAATTCTCATTGACTTTATAGATATTATTTACAATTATTACCAATGAAAAAGAATATTTAGTCTATTGGCGTTCAACCGGTGGGCTCAATAGAGCAAGTAAATGCCGCCCAGTGGAAATTTCCTGCGGTAGAACTAAAATCGATAATCATCGACCAATGCGGGCGACCAAAATGTAATCGTTTTATGGATTTAAAGGGGAGTGGGTGGGGGCGGGGGGGGGGGGGGGGGGGGGGAGGGTTGGGGAAAAAGAAAAGAACGAAATATATAAATAAAAACAATAGAAAATAAACAGAAAAAAATAAACATCGAAAACGATGGAAATCATGCGTAAATACGATTGAAGCCACGTGCGATATTTTACAACCCTTTATTATTTATTATTCCGTGAATTATGAAATGGCATGGTCGAAACGTTTTGTCACGAAGATAAAATAGTATGACCGTTGGAAACAAAACGAAAGAAAAAAAAAGAAAGGAAGAAAGGGGAAAAAAACAACAATGAAAATTTTACGTGCACACTTTTATATGTGTGTGTGTGTGTGTTTGTTGTATTTTTTTATTATTTTTTTTTCGTGTACGATAAAGAGTAAAAAATAATATATATATATATATATATATATATATATATATATATACAAGAGAAAAAAAATGAACTTACTCTTATATTTAATATTTAATATTTTATTTATTATTTTTTATCATTTGTTATATATATATATATATATATATACATATTATTATTTATTATATGTATATTTTTTTTAAATTATTTTTTATATGCACCAAGAAGTAACTAAAATAAAAAAAGAAAAAATATATTTACATATATTTATGTATTATAATTTTTTTTGTTATTTTTTTTATTTATTACACATACAGAGAGAGAGAGAGAGAGATATGCACGCACACGTTGTTTTCTGTAGTATTTAAAAGATACTTAAAAAAAAGAAAAAAGAAAAAAAAAAATGTAAATAACACTTCTTATTTTTTTCCTTTTTTATTTTACCCTTACATACGTAACATACATTATATTTTATTTGTCATTTTTATTTATTTATTAATTTTAATTTTTTTTTATATCCTACGAAAATAGAATTTTAATCATCGCTAAATGACGCTCTTACGGTCAAGGCGATCAAAAAGAGATGGAATATCACTGATTTATGTTATTACATACAAATTCACTGGACGTAAGTTGTAATATCGTCGATAGCATTTCCTCCTTTTCTCGTATTATTATTTTTTTTTTCTTTTTTTTTTTTTACCATTTCAACATCTTTGGAATTTTAAAAGGAGTCACGTTTTGTCGAGGAACCAACGATTTACAACACGAAAATTTTGTCTCGGATATTTTTCGTTCGTCCCCCCTCTTGGTCGACATTTTGTCGGTTTCCTCACTTACGAATCTCTCTCTCTCTCTCTCTCTCTCTCTCTCTCTCTCTCTCTCTCTCTCTCTTTGTATTTTACATTTACTATATATGTACATCCATACATCATACATATCGACATACATACATATACATACGTATATGTGTACATTGTACTTACACACACTTACATACACACATAATACACGTACAGTGCAATACACATACATATACAATAGCGCACATGTGCAACACACATACTTATATTATTCCGTCTTGCTAAGAAATCGTTTACTTCTCAGAATGCATTGAAATGGTTGCGGCGAAAGCTTTTCGAACGAGATGCTCTTTCCACACATTCTTACACAACGCACATAAACACAAACACGCACAATACTTGTATTATATAATGCATATACTTGCATATACACAAAGCGTATATAAAAAATGTACAGAGAATACGCTTTTAATTGTTGTACTTTTTTAAGTAAATTCGTATAGACACAATAGTTTTACACAATTACACAATTGCTATTACACAATGACATAAAAAAAAAAAAAAAAAAAAAAAAATATATATATATATATATAAAAAATATGTTTATAATCATACCTTTATTATCAAAAATGTATCGCATATTTGGCGCGTGAAAGGTTTCGGATTTCGTTTTCCTTTTTTCTTCCTTTCTTTCTTTCTTTCTTTCTTTCTTTATTTGTTTATTTATTTATTTTTTTTTCCTATTTCTGTTTTCTTCCTTTGTTAAATACTTTCTCCTCTATTCAAGTGGAATTCAAAGATGGTGGAAGAAGAAAGAGTTCTTTTCTTTTTTCTTTTTCCTTTTTTTTTTTTTTTTTTTTTTTTTAAATCGCACACAAATATTCAATATTTTCTTATAATTTTCTCTTCGCAACGATAAGCCTCCGTCGTATCCTTGAATATTAACGGCGAGTGAACGGTAAAGGCGAATACACATTGGAAACTTTGTTTCCCGTGCGTTATTCTTTAATTTAATAAGAAAATATCACGTTTGCGGAATTAGGTCACGATAGAAGAGGGGGTTACGTCGGGATGGATCGGTGGGTGGGTGTTAGGAGTTGAGGGTGAATCAAACGTCGGCTTATGGCGAGGATCGACGAGGTGATGTCTGAAATTGAGAATTACAAATCCTAATCTAAGCATACGTGTGAATGAATCTCTCGTAATGAAATTGAAATACGATTAAATATTTGGGATTAGAAAAAAAATTAAGAAAGGAGGGAGAGAGAGAGAGAGAGAGAGAGAGAGAGAGAGAGAGAGAGAGAGAGAGAGAGATTTTTTGTTCATTCTTTTCTTCTTCTTTTTTCTTTTTTTCTTTTTCTTTAATTTTTTTTTTTTTTTTTTTTGATGGGGCAGTTTTACATTTCTTTTTATTTTTTTACTTTTTTTTTTTTTTTTTTTTCATTTAATTGCGAATGCACGTGTGTGCGATATATGACTATTATATAGTATATTAAAGTTATTGAAATATTTCATTTGATATTATCTATTAGATTTATTTATTATTATAATATTGTAACTCATGTAATTAATATCGTCGATTAACATAAATAATATTAATTTATTTTGATCAATATTATCACCGATTGATAGGCAAAGTCGGATTTTTCAATGTTTTATCATCTTAATTAATGTTGCTTATTGCATTTTCGATAATCTTTTCTTTTCTTTTTTTTTCTTTTTGTTCTTTCTTTCTTTTTTTTTTCTTTTTTTTTTTTTTTTTTGAAGAAAAAATTTCAATATTATTACAAATGCATACATACAAATATATTACAAGTAGGAATTGAAACAAATAGTTATCCACCATTGCAAAGTATTTCTTTGAAGAGTAGAAGTAAACGGGTAAAAACGTGAAAAAAGAGAGAGAGAGAGAGAGAGAGAGAGAGAGAAAGACAGGCAGAAACAAAAACAAAGAGAGAGACATAGACAGGGACAGAGGGACAGAGATAGAAAGAGGGAAATTAGCTCGTAGGAAGGTGGCTCGTTGCCACGATAGTTCTAATGGTGCTGGTGCGGTTGGTTGCTTAAAAAAAGAAAAAAAAAAAAAGAAAAAAAAAAGAAAAAAAAAAGAAAGAAAAGAAAAAGAAAGAAAATCCTATACTAGGCCATTGCTAAAATAATGTTTTACATGCTCGTAGAGAACTCTTGGGGTTGTGAAGGGAAAGGGGGGGGGGGGGGGGGTAACGAAAAGTGTTGGACTCGTTAGAAAGGAGTTGAGTTTCTCTAAATTTCCACTCGAAATAAATAAACACACGGCTCACACATAAACACACGTACAGACAGATTTTCTTTTCTCGTCTCTTAATGCTTGCCAAGTGGCGTAACAACTGTCGGAACTAACGAAGAAAAAGTTTTATTTTAATTGAATAAATTTTTTTTTACCTCCCCCCCTTTAAAAAGAAGCGAATGGCGCTGTAGTCGATTTCGCTTCGAAGATCTAACGCGATTACCGCGAAAATTGAAATCGAAACTCTTGTTGGTTTCTCCTGTAGTAGAGTTCTCCTTCTCTCTCTCTCTCTCTCTCTCTCACTCTGTCTATCTATCTGTCTATCTATCTCCATTTCTCTCTTTCCCGCGCAAACCGTGAAAAGTGATTAATTAGCCTTTCACTGAATGACTCGATAACTTTTACGTAGACCCTTTGGTAAACTTGGCACGTTTGAGATGGGCTTCGTTAACTAACCTGTTTGTTTAATAGAATAGATAGATAGATAGATAGATAGATAGATAGATAGATAGATAGATAGATAGATAAATAATTCAGATGGGCTATTCATTAAAATATATTACAATTTCTTTTGTTCTTTTAACTTTACATTGAATTTAAAAAACAATAAGGGACGATAATTGAACGAACACGTTCGTATTCCTGTTAAACATAATAGACTCATTTTTTTTTTTTTTTTTTTTTTGTTAACCAAGTATTACGTAGTTAAAGTCAGCTAAGTAATTAATTAGTTAGTTAATTATTTATTTAAATCGATAAACGTGCGACGATATTTTTATAAATGTCTACGATTTTTTCTTATCTCTATCTTTTTTATTTATCTCTTTTCGATACTACGTTTCTTTTTCTTCCCTGACTCTGTCTCTCCTCATTTCCTTTCTCTTTTCGATACTTCGTTTCTTTCCTTTCTCTGTTTTTTTTTCTTTTTTTTTTTTTTTCCGAATTTTTCCATTTCTCTTTCTCCATCTCACTTTTTTTTTCTTCTTTATTTTTTTTTCACCCCCCCTCCCTCTCTCTCTTTCTCGCATTGATTGTTCCCATTTTCCATTCCATTTTCTCTTTCTTTCTTTCTTTCTTTCTTTCTTTCTTTCTTTCTTTCTTTCTTTCTTTCTTTCTTTCTTTCTTCTTTTCTTCTTTTTCTTGTTTTCTCTTTCACTTTATCCATTTTCTATTCCTCGCTTATGTTTCCTATATTTTCGCTCATCTATTTTCTATTTTCTATTTTTCTCTCTCTCTCTCTCTCTCTCTCTCTCTTTGTAATATCTTATTTCCTTTTCCCTTTCCGTTCTCTATTTCTTTCTTTTTGATTTTATATATCCTTTATTCCTCTGTTTTGTTTCTATTATTTTACTTTATCTATATTTTTTTTTTTTTTTTATTTCCTTCTACTATTTTTCTTTTACTCTGCTTCTCCCTCCCTCTCTCTCTCTCTCTCTCTCTCTCTCTCTCTCTCTCTCTCTCTCTCTCTCTCTCTCTCTCTCTCGCTGTTTCTCTCTTTCATTTCTTATTCTCTTTTTTCCATTTCGTTCTCTCTTTATACTTGTTTTTCTTTTTTTTTTTTTTTTTTTCTTTTTCGTTTATCTATTTTCTATATCTCTGCTCTATACTATTTTCTTTTTTCCTTTCACCCCTCTCCCTTTTTTTCGTTTTTGTTATTTCGTGTTTCTCTTTTTCGTTTTTTTTTGTTTTTGTTTTTCCCTTCTTTTCTCTTTCTATGTTTTTTTTCTTACTCTCTTCGTTCCCCTCATATCCTTTTCCCCATATCTATCTTTTTCTTTTCTCTTTTGTTTTGTTTTTCTTTATTTTTTATTTTTTTTTTTTTTTTGTCAAATCACTTTCAATCAAAACTTAACACATTGTTCTTTGAAAGAAGATTAATGCAAATTAAAAAAAAAAAACTGTAAGCATTTTAATTACTATCATTAGATTTGTCAAATCTGATTTCCAATTGTCGATCGTGTGTCTATTAAATGAAGATATTTTTTTTTTCTTTTTTTTTTTTTTTCTTTTTTTTTTCTTCTTTTTTTTTTCCTTTTTTACGTACTTACCATCGAACGTGTCATTAAAACGCTATTAATATTTATTATTATAATAATTGGAAGTAAATAATTCACAGTACGTTCGTTACTGGTTCTTTACATTTCTGATTTTTGATTTTATGGTTTTCAACGATACATCTAAATTACAATATATATATATATATATATATATATATATATATATATATATATATATGTATATCCTTAATAAGATTTGTTCGATATGTCATTCGAATGATATTCATATTTATTATCGGTAGACCATATATATATATATATATATATATATATATATATATATGTACGAGATTAATAAGGTCTTTCGATTTCTCACTTTTTGATCTCTCATTTTCGAAAACGATAATAATAAAAATTACAATTTACGTTTCTTGATAATATCTGTTCAAAGCTGTCAATCAATCGTTATTAATATTTATTAATATATTACGGATATGTATACGTTTATATGAAACGATTATTTTCGATATTTCTTCTATTCGATAAATTTTCATCGGGAAATACGGAATATACATATGTTATACATATATGAAAAACGAAACGCGTATGGTGTCATGGTACTGGATAGGAAATGGATACGCATATCCGATAGTGAAAAAAGTTAACGCCTTTAAACGAGTACCGAACTATGCTCTTTACGATCTCACATGCATATGTATGTACATATACATATACATACATGTACATGTACATGTACACACACACACATACACATTCACGTACGTACGAGAAGTTAGTAGTATGTATTTCATTTGCTATTGTATTTTTTGCTTTCTCTCTCTCTCTCTTTCTCTTTCTATCTCTCTCTCTCTCTCTCTTTCTCTTTCTCTCTCTTTCTCTCTCTTTGGTCTTTTTTTTCCTCTATATTTTTTTCTTCTTGCAACATATTTGTTACTGACGTAGAAATAAACGTAACAATGTTTTCATTATTCAATGATTGGCTATTCGCTATTCATTAAGTTTTCATTCTGATCTGTGAACGTCGATGTTATGAAGCTTTCTTCAAAATGGTATTAAAAAGGAACGAACAAAAAAAAAAAAAAAAATACCGTGAAAATATAAACTACAATATAAATACATTTAATTATTAATTCTGTTAATAAATGAAGAAGATTTTTTGATCGACATTGACTTATGATATTTATTTATCTTTTGCAAATGAAACGTTGTTACGTACAATCAAACGGGATAAATTTAAATGGATAAATTGATTAATTCGATATAGGAAAGAATATTTTCTAAAGTAATTATTAATTAACTTTTAACAATAATAATAATTTCTTAATGAGACGTTTGTTAACAAACAATTTATTTATTCTTATAGATAAATAATTTTACAATAGTGCAAGAAAGATAGAAACAAAAAAATGTAATTAATAAAATAAAAAATAATACAAATTTAATTAACTGGAATTTACATAACTTTATAAATTTTCAATAATTTATTAAATAGAAGAATCTTCATTTTACATTTACATTAAATATAAATAGAGTGCATGTGTGTGCGTGTTTGTTTGTGTGTGTGTGTGTGTCTAATTTTATAATAGAATACAATAGTAGGATATAAAGGAACAATTAATTTTATCAGAATTTAATACATTTAAATAATTAATATAATAATTTAGTAAAACCAATAAATTTCATGTTACAAAATATATATATATATATATATATATATATATATATATATATATATATATATATTGTATGAAATAAAAATTCCAAAAGAAAAAGGGAAAAAAGAAAGAAATAAACAAACGAATAAACAAAAAATATGCAGATATATAAAATTTTTTTCACTTCAAATTTATGTGTCTTAAGTATCGAATAAAAAAATAAATCTATTCACTGAATCCGAAAACTTTAATCAAACTTATTTTACCGCGCTCTCTCTCTCTCTCTCTCTCTCTCTCTCTCTCTCTCTCTCTCTCTCTCTCTCTCTCTCTCTCTTTTATTTTTTCTCATTCTCTTCTTTCTTTTATTTTTTTATCATTTTTTTTTCTTTCTTTCTTTTTTTTTTTTCTTTTTTTTTTTTTCTATTAACTAACTTGAGGAAGAATGAGAGAGAAAGAAAAAAGTAAAGAGAGAGGGGGAGAGAGAGAGAGAGAGAGAGAGAGAGAGAGAGAGAGAAAAGAAGAGTCTCGCCGGTCGTTCGCGTCGAGCTATGAAATTTGGTGGATTTCGCGGGAGCGCGCGCCGTCCGATCGGAAACGATTTGAATGCGATTTGAATTTTGAGTACACTCGCGAATTTGCATATGTAAACACGACGCGTCGCTGTGACGATGCACCGTACACACACCCACCCATCTATCCACCCACTCATCCACCCACTCTCTCAACTATACACATACATGCATGTAGAGATGCACATAAACATCCATCGTACTTTCACGCATGCATATACACCCCCTCCCCCTCCCCCCCACCCTCCCCTCTCACTCGCGACGCACACCACCAATTCACAGAAACATCATGCACAAATGCACACATGCACAAATGCACACATGCGAAGAGATCGAAGAGAGGAACACGATCCCTATGAGCTCTTTACCTGGCCAATCCTCGTTTCTCTCCCTCTCCCCCCTCCCCCTCCCCCCTCCACTTCCATCCCCTATCTCTCCATCTACTCTGATATAGGATTCGTTCCATTTGCTATGCCGTTACGAGGCTAATCTCGTCGTGATTCGTGCTTTGGCCCACCGATTGATCCCTACAATTCTTTTTTTTTTTTTTTGCTTTTTGTTTTCTTCTTTTCTTTTCTTTTCTTTTCTTTTCTTTATTTTTTTTTTTCTTTCCTTTTCTTTTTTCCTTTATTTTTTTTCTTCTCTATCTCTTTTTTTATCCTCGCTCTCTCTCTCTCTCTCTCTCTCTCTCTCTCTCTCTCTTTTCCTTTTTTTTCCCATTTCGTTATCTTCTTTTTTCCCTACCCATCCCTTCTTCCCTTCCTCCTCCTCCCCCTCCCCCTCTCTTTTTTTTTTGTTACCATCGAAAGACCACCGCACGCGAAATTTATGCGTCTAGTCCAACAAACCACCCCTCCCTCCCTAACCCCCCGCTTTTCTCGAGCTTTTCATTATTCCCGATCGATTTCGTATCTCTATTATCCTCGTATCTCTAATATTCGTTGTATACAAATATGGTTATATCTCGTTTCATGGGAATTGAGAATGTATCGTTAATGTTACTGAAATATTTAGATAATATTATTGTTTTTTATTTATTATGTTTTTATTTCTATTTGTTTATTTTTTTTATTATTTCTTTTTTTTTCTGTTTCTTTTTTTCTCCCTTCTTCTTTTAATCGGTTAATGTAAAATTGTGAGCATTACATGTTCCTCGTATGTATGTATTTAAATTGTTTCGTACTATGGGAAGTCGATAGCATGCATCGTTGATTGATTTGTTGTATATATAGAAATTATTATTTTTATTTATTTATTTTTTTTTTTTTTGAACAATTTTTTTTGTCATTTTGTTTTTTATCGGTTAATTATAAAATTATAAACCAATGAAAATTTTCTGTATATGTATATTTAATTATTTTCTTCCATTACTTTTTTCAATATGCTTTTAATACTCGTGAAATATTTAGAAATTATAATTTTTTTACAATCCCCCCCCCCCTTTTTTTTTTCTTTTTTGTTTCATTTTCTTTTTATCGATTCATGTAAAATTGTGATTAATAAAGTTTCCCTATCTACGTATATTTCGTTTTATACATTTTTATATTTTTATGTCATTAGATCTATACATATAAATTACATACTCTGGTACACTTTGTAAAATTTTTTGTCGTCTTTACGAATGAATTATTTTTTTTGTTTTTTTTTTGTTTCTTTTTTTTGTTCTTTTTTTTTTTTTTTTTAATCATGAAATTAATTAATCACAACGAACGAATGATTTCTTTTTCTTTTTTCGTTTCATCGTAAATATTCACGCTTAATGAATACCGATAAAAAATGTATAAAATTTCTTAATCAATGATACAAGTTGATCAATCACAGTAAATGAAAATATTTCTTTTCCTTTGGTAATCATTAATGAAGATCTACGAGTAATATAAACACTCATATGTAATGCATATATACTCTTTGTAATGGTGATATATAAGATAGATTAGATTAGGTTCTTAGAGTGTTTGATATCCATTGAATATTAAATCTGAAAGGAAGAAACCTAGATTGGTTTGGTAGATGAGATATTGCTGGAGTTTGTTCGTCCCAAGAAAATCGATAGTCAGGATCGACACGTTTAACCCGGCACGCTATGGAATTTTAAAGGACGACAGCTCGTTAGCTAAATTAACGATCGTCCTTCTTGCAAGATTCGTCGATAAGGTTACCGCTTTGACCTAAGTAAAAGTCATCTCATAAGTTTTCACGAAAAGATTTTCTCAATTTTGCCAATTTGAAAATCTTCCTAAGAAAAAGCAAAATGAAAGCAGATAAATTTTTATTCAATTTTAATTTTTTTTTTTTTTCTACTGTGATTAAAAATTTTTAAGAAAGAAAATTTTCTTATTGCCTTACACATTATTCTATATATCACGTTTGTTTTATTATACATATATATATATAAAAGACAAATATTTGTTTGTTAAAAATAAAGAAAAAAATATTTCTACTTTAGTAATTTACAAAAAAAAAAAAAAAAGATATATATATTCATATGTCGATAATTTCAATTTAACAAAATCTTACACACACACACACACACACACACACACACACACATATTCTATACAAGTTATACATATATCATATATTTTATAATTAATGATGATATAACATTATTATAAATTTTTATTTCGACAAAAAAAAAATTGGAATTTAATCAGAATATTAAACATAAACAAATAAAATAAAATAAAATAAAATAAAATAAAATAAAATAAAACAATTTTTTTCAACAGATGTTTCGTTTAACGTGGATACGATGGCCATTGCTATCAACGTTACTATTGGGCTCCCATATATTATTGGTAGTTGCCCAATGCGGATCTTCGATACAGGACAGACAAGAGAGTCAGGATAGGCAAGACAAGTTAGCATTGTACAAGATCTCTATGAGAACATATTGGTCGAGGGCACGTTTTCCACGACATTATCCTGAATGGAAACCTCCGGCACAATTCGGCAAACTTATCGGTAAGTAATTATTTATATAATTTATATAATTTAGATAAATTTTATTATTCGTTCGTCGTTCGTTCATATAATTAATTACATTATAAAAATAATTAAAATTTTATTTAGATTGATTTTCGAACGCAAAAAAATTATCGCTATATACAATATA
Organism: Vespa velutina; assembly: GCF_912470025.1. Lineage (NCBI taxonomy): Eukaryota > Metazoa > Arthropoda > Insecta > Hymenoptera > Vespidae > Vespa > Vespa velutina. Next base: position 8,613,832 of record NC_062190.1, on the reverse strand, counting down.
GTGTATGTGTGTATATATATATATATATATACATATGTTGAAAAATTTTTTTTATGAAAATGCAATCTATGATTAATGTAACGAAAATATCTATATAATAATAATAATATTAATGATGATGATGTAAAAAAAAAAAATATCTTAATAATTTAAAAATAAAAAAAAAATAGTGATTTGATTTTTAACATTTATATGCCAGTAAATGTTTATTTTATTAATTTTTTAATACATATATATATATATATTTATGTATGTATGTATGTATGTATATATACATGTACGTATACTATAGTGTATGACGTTAAATTTGATTCGACGGAAAATTATATATTGATATAAATTTTAATTCGACAAATTGTATCCTGATTTACGTTATGGGAATGATTCTAATAAGCATTCATTTTAATGAAACATATGATCGCATTAACGTCATCATTTTCAACCCTTTTACCTGGTTCCCTCTCCCCACCCCCTTCTTCCGTTGTCGTCCCTACCACGGTCGTGCAGTATCCTATCATTATAATAATGAGGAATATTATGGAAACAATTTACGGCAAATTACGATGTGTTAAATTGTTCCTTTAAATATACAATATCGTATTTGGAAAGTAACATACGCCATGATCTAGTCGCGATCGTTAGATCATTTATAAACGTTATGCCAACAATCTTGTCTCTGCTCCTTGTTATGATATTAACATAAAACATCGCTAATTGTTAATGATCTCCAGTTTTCAATATTATTGTCTCTCTCTATTCCATTATATAATAAATTCTCACGGATATT
>NC_062190.1:8593045-8608045 GCF_912470025.1 Vespa velutina | reverse complement strand
TAATCCCTATGAAGTATGGGTCGAAAATTTTCTAAAAGGATTACAATCAATAAATTAAAGTGGAATGCTGCAAAGCTTTAGGTATGATCTCTGCGATATTATGAATTATAAAAGTCATAAAATGACTGTATTATTTTCTTTTTTTTGTTTTTGTTTTTGAACGATCGTAAATTTTTTTTTTTCTTTTTTTTTTTTTCAAGTATACCAATGGTAGAGAAGAAAAGAGAAAGTAAGAAACGATCGAAAATTATATCGCGATTAATTTTTCCAAATGTATAATGTAATGTAACGTGCGAGATTGCTTTGAGATTATTATTAAGAAAAAAAAAAAAAAAAAAAAAAAAAAAAAAAAAAATAGGATAAAAAAAGAAAATAAAAGGATGAAAAACGAAAGAAAAGATTAGAATGAAACAACGAGCTCTGCCGGTGGTTTGGAGTTTTGGAGTTTGGCTGGTATCGCGGGAGGATGATGGGGCAGAGAAAGGAAGAGTAGGTAATGGTTATGAGATGAATCGTTACCGGTGCCATTACAACTTCTAGATTAGATTCACGAACGGTTTTAACGATTTCGTCGCGAACGCGTATCTCTCAGGAAACGATCGCTTACGAACAACCGAGAAGGGAAACGAACGTAATAAACGTCCAAGAGTTCCCTATCTTCTACGTTCGTTTTGCATACAAATAAAATAGGTTTTTTTTTTTTTCCCCCAGTTTCTTTCGAAAAAAATATCATTCGTATTTCAAGGATGAATTTGGGGATATAATGGTAGTGTGATGATGTGAGAGAGAGGAAGGATATAGTATTTGTAACGAGGAAAATTTCAGAACATTTTTTTTTTTTTTTTTTTTTTTTTTTTTTAGGGCAATTAAAGAAAAATAAATATTTTATATTCGTTTAAATCCCAAATTTTCGTTGCTACGTCAGTCATGATTTGAATTATATCAACGGGATATTCGAAGAATATTAAAAATGTTTATTAATATACGCACACGCATTTTGTCATTACAATGTAATAAAAAGTATCAATGATCGATGAAGTTTTATAGAAATATTAAAATATTTATTAGTAAATAATATTGGAGAATAATTGGAATACAATGGATAATATGATAATATTATATTTTTATGATAAATTCATATTTTTATCGTAATAATTTATCAACAAATTAAAAACGATTGACAATGTATCTACCAATTAACAAATCCACACACACACACACATATATATATATATATATATATAGTATTTTCAATTATATTATATATTAATATTATAAATATTATATATATAAATATATGAATACTATTAACATATTAATTAATTAATAATTAAACAGATAATTAATTCCAATTTGAATAATATCAATTACGATAAAGTTTGAAGATAATATTTTTTAGAAGTGTAATTAAAAAATTATTGTTATTATTATTATTATTATTATTATTATTATTATTATTATTATTATTATTATTATTATTATTATCATCAATTTTATTGTTCTTAAATAAGTAAAAAAATGTCTAGATTGGATCTCCGTTCTGTTATATAATTTTATACATGTTATCGATGACAAAACGAACAAGGTCGAAAAGCGACAACAAAATATACTTAATCTAAAATCTTTTAGGTTTTTTTATTTATTTTTTTTTTATTTTCTTTTTTGGGAATTCATTCGTCCTACCCAATTTCTTTTTCGATACACCCTATTACCACCCTCCGTTATATTATCCTTTAATCCTTTTCACGTTCGATACATTCCCCTAACCTCAAATGACTTTTCTTGAATTTTCAAGCAGAACTTTATTCCCGTTGGAAAAGCTTTTTCGTTTGTATATATTTCTGGGTGTACGGATGGGCAAGCACGTTCGAACGTTAACGGGTCGACTAATGGAATGGAATTCACATCCTGGCATTCTAAAACTCATCTAACGGCTACCGCAACAGTTCAACCTCTAAACCTTCCATGTAACCCTACCAAACTTATCTTCAACCTTCGTTATAAAGGGAATTCGTAAAATCCGTTCGTTCTATATAAACGATTCGTTCCTAACTCATAAGGCACTCACTCGTTCACCTGTTTCCTCCCTCTTTCCCCCAACCCCCTTTTTTTTTCTTTGTCATTGTTCTTTTTCTCTCTCTTCTTCTTTGTCTTCTTCCTTCTGTCTTCTTGTTCTTTTTTTCTTTTTTTTTTCTTTCTTTTTTTTTTTTTTAAACTTCTCCACATTATCATTTATGATCTGTCCCGCTAATTGGATTTAAAATGGAATTTTATTTTATTTTATATTATTTTTTAAATGTCATTATCACAATCCCGTTTAATCTGGGCCCCCATTGGAATTAGGTTGGAATTTGATTTCCACCATTTTTGTTTTTCTTTTCTTTTCTTTTTTTTTTTTTTTTTTTTTGTCATTGGCATTACCATTTAATCTGTTTTGAATTGGAATTGGAATGAAATTTGATTCTTTTATTTATTTATTTATTTATTTATTTTTTTTTTTACTTTCTTTCTTTCGTTTTTCCCCCTTCTTGTTTTACTCTTTCTTTTTCTTTTCCTTTTTTTTTTTACGTCATTAGCATTACCATTTAAACTGTTGGAATTAAAATGTTTTCTCTTTTTTGTTTTTCAATGTCTTTGATATCACCATTTAATTTGTGCTTTTGAAATTAGAATGGAATTTCATTGTCTTTTTTCTTCTTTTCTTTTTGTATCTTCTGTTTTGTTTCTTTTTGTTTTTTTTTTATTTTTATTTTTATTTTTATTTTTATTTTTATTTTTATTTTTTTTTTATTGGAGAAGTTATTCGTTACTTTTGTGTATTTTTTAAAAAGTGTGTTTTTTTATTTTTTTTATTTTTTTTTATTTTTTTTAATGATTTCTCTCTCTAACTCTCTCTCTCTCTTTCTCTCTCTTTTTCTCTTTATGGCTTTAACGTTGGAATTAAATAGAATTAGATAGAATAAACTTATTATTTTCTTGTTTGTTTATTTATTTCTTCATTATTACTAAGTAGATAATTTTTTAGTTATATTTATTAGTTATCAGAACATATAACCAACTCAACATTAATTTAATTTATTTTAATTTATGAGTATAATTAATTAATTAATTAATTAATTAATTAATTAATTAATTAATTTATTTATTTATTTATTTATTTATGAATATAATTTCGGACTGTGTTATCTCTGCTTTTGGAATTAGATATGGAATAAATAAATAAATAACTAAATAAATAAATGAACAAATTATTAATAGATATTATTAATAGATGTGATAATAATTTGATTTTTCCTTTTTTCTTTTTTCTTTTTTTTTTTTTTTATAAATATGTTATCGTTTTAATATTTTTTTTGAAAATGATATATATATATATATGATTAATTTCTAACATTGTATAAATGTAACGTCAGCAGTTTATTTTAGACGAACAAACACACAATGCACATACACACACACACACACACACACACTTGTGCATTTTAATATTTAATATTGAATTGGATCCTTAGACATGAATAATCTATCTCTTGTTCATTCATTAATAATTATTTCAAAGCATTTCGTTATTATTTCGAATAAATATAAAATTCTTTTTTCTCTCTCTCTCTCTCTCTCTCTCTCTCTCTCTCTCTCTCTCTCTCTCTCTCTCTCTCTCTCTCTTCTTTTAATCTTTTTCTATTATTCCCTTTACGTCGTATTTCTTCCCTCTTCGCCTTTTATTTTCTTTTCTTCTTTTTTTTTTTTTTTCTTCATTTTCTTTTTTCTGTAACGAAGGGATGCTTGGTTTAATTCGATTTTTTTCTTTCTCTACATCCTCTGCCGTCACTATTTCCCTCTCAGCACACACACACTCACGGAGTTCCTCTTACTCTTCCTTTCTTCGTGTTCTTTTTTCCTCCCTTTTTTTTTCGAGCTAGCTTACCCTCTTTTAGCATATATATTTGTGTGTGTGTGTGTGTGTGTGTGTGTATGTCTCTATATGTCTGTCTTTCTTCCTCTTTCTTTGTCCTGTCTCTCTATGGACGTCGAGATTGAAGTAAAAACGTCGACGGTCACGTAGGACATTTCCGGATTTCTTCAGCCGTCGCTAGGGTCCTGAAGGGATACAGGATAAAAGTCCTGCAGTTCCTGTCTATTTATGAAGTCCCGCACTTGCGTGAATTCACCTCTGCTTAGTTCGTCTACTATCTGTTCCATGATGTACGTGAGCACTGTAGTTTTATCTGTTCGTCTCTCTCTCTCTCTCTCTCTCTCTCTCTCTCTCTCTCTCTCTCTCTCTCTATTTTTTTTTCTGTCTTTCTCTTCTTTTTTTTTTTCTTTTCCCTTTTCTGCGAGGAATCAACGATAAGCTCTTTTCCTTTCGGCCTTTTGTTTTTTCTCGTTGCACGTAATTAATTGCTCCCAATTTGCTTTCTCTTTATACTTCAATTGGAATCTGATCAACAAATATTATCGTTATATTTTCATTCGAACAAATTCAATGGAAAATATGTAATAAGATATATTTAATAGATAATAATATATGTCGATGGATAGAAGAATGACGTGGAAAGAATTTTTTTTTTTTTTTTTTTTTTTTTTGTTCAAGTTGAAAATATCGATAGATAAATATCGAAGATTCGATCGAAATTTTTTTATTTTTAATTTTTTTTTTTTTCCCAAAATGTCATAGTATTATATCGAAAATTTAATAGGAATTTTTCAATCTTTTTTTTCCTTTTTTCTTTCTTTCTTTTTTTTTTTTTTTTTTTTTCTTCTTCAATGGGATGTACTTGTATAGAAAAAATTTAATGGAAAATTTTCGTCGTCAAATATTGATTATTTCTTAGGATATTTTTTCGTAAAAAAGTTTAATTGGAAATATCTTCGTCGGTGGGGGTGGCGGAGGGGGGAGAAAAAAAAATATATATATATATTTAATATATAATAGAACAAAAGAATAAAAAAATTGTTCAATCGTAAATATATCGTTAAATTTAATGGAAAATTTTCGTTAGATAACATCGACAAATTTCGTAAGAGATTTTTTTTTGTTTTTTTTTTTTTTTGTGTTTTGTAAAAAATTAAAACCAAAAAATCTTCAATGGATAATATCGTGAATTTAATTGTCCAATTTTAAGTTTAAAGCAAGAAAAAAAGAAGATGAATATATTTTCGATTAAAGTGGACAAATTTTGATAGGGAAAAAAGATGTTCTGTAAAAATAATACTGTTATATTGGATTAATGTTTAATTAATGTTTAATTAATCCAATATATCTTTTCTATTTATAATATATCCTGTACAAATATATATGTGCGCGCGCGCGCGTGTGTGTGTGTGTACAAATAAATTAATCAAAATTTTTTATTAAATATAAAAATAAAATTTTTTTTATAAATTCAATCTGTCAATTATTACCATAATATGTAGATATACATAAATACATATACATGCGCACACGCACAAATATACACACATGTATATATATATATATATATATATATCTATGTATATATAATCAGGCTCTTTATAGTCATTTTTTTCTTTCTTTTTTTTTTTTTTTTTTTTTTTTTTTTTTTCCTTTTCGCTTGTTCCATAGAATAGAAATTTAATAGATTTCAGAAGAGTCTCTAGGAAAAGAAAATATTCAAAGAGCATTTAAAAAGTGATTTAAGTAGGCATTTAAGAAACATGAGGGACAGACCGTAAGTTCGTGAACGACTACTTGGAAGGGAGTTTCTTTTGTTTAGAGTCGGACACTTTAGTCGATCAATAGTTCCTCGAGAAGTTTCTCGAATTCGTAAGGAATTTGAATTTGGCGCGAGACGTGGGCTGTGCAAGACGTGGGCTGTGCTTGCTCGCGGGGGTATGAGAAAAAGAGAGAGAGCGAGAGAGCGAGAGAGAGAGAGAGAGAGAGAGAGAAGATGGTAGGGGTTGGCCAACGAGTTTCAGCGATTAAGAAGGGACTATGGTAACTACGACGTCCATTTTCGTCTTCTAAACGAGAAGAAAACAAAAAGGACAATAATTTCTTAAACGTGCGTTGACTATTTAAATAATATATTTAATTTATTATTTCTCGTGAATAGAATTCGTGAATCGCAATGTAAATAAATTATATTATTAAGGAGAAACTATTTAATTAATTAGAAGTAGTCGGTCTGATAATTTTTAAATTAATTATATATATATATATTATACTACATTGAATAACTAGAAAACTGACATTAAGTTATTATCTCATTTTTAATTTAATTATTCGTCTTTTACAGTCATTTATACGTAATATGAGAATTAATTTTATATATACATAATCTTGTTAATATTATCTAACAAAAATTATGAGCTTTGCTGATGTTAAAAAGTTAATATACAAAATAAAAATTATAATAAAAATAACAATAAAAATAAAAATGTGCTAAGATGCAACGTGATATAAAAGGAAATATGTCTATAAGAAAAAAATCATGAAAGTATGATGTTATGCCTATTTATGAAATAAGTATTTATAAAATATATATATTTATGATATACATACATACATATATATATCAACCGTACGGACGACATTACAACGACCATATGAAATGATCGAGCAATTTTATATTTCATTGTGAAATGTAAAAGTTTTCAACTTCATCCTACCTTATACCCCTCCAGCTACCCCTTTTCTTTCTCTTTCGCCCCATCCTGACACAAATAAAAATATCCACCAAATAAAAACGATAATAAAAATTTTATGACTCGAAAGAAGTAAAATTCCTGTGCCTCTCATGTCGTTTAATAAATATCCATGGAGTGATGGGGAAGGGGGTGGCGGAGTAGGGGGTGGAGGGTTGGGTGGGAGTGATTGTACAGCGATCGTTGTTTTAAAATTCAAACTTCATCCTCTTTCTATCGTCGTTCGTAAAGATGAGGAACAGAAAGGGTGAGGAGTAGGAGGAAGAGGGAGGAAGAGGTGGAGGGGGAGGTAAGCACGAGACAAGGAAGAAGCGCCCTTTAAATTAATTTCGAAGTAGTTTAAAGGGGAGAAATTCCTGCTTCTAGGGTTTCGCGAATACGAGTGAAAGAATGGCGAAGTTGGTAGGATGTTGGCGGCTAGGTAGAGGGGGGGAGGGCGGTAAGGGTAGTTCGACAATAAACCGTTCTATCTAACCTTTTTTGTTATCTCTTACAGTATCTAATCTCGATACATAAAACTTGCCGATAGTGTTTTTAGTTTTCTTGTATATATGTACATTATGTATCCATGTACATACTTACGTATGCATTTCTTCTTCTTTTTTTTTTTTTTTCTTTTTTTTTCTCTCTCTTTGATCGAATTGGTCGGTTCTCTCTTTCTCTCTCTTTTTTTATTTTATTTATTTATTTATTTTTTTTTTTTTAATGAAAATTAAATTGTTACTATTGCATTAGTTAATTTTATTATAGTATTAAATTATTATTATCTTATTAATGAGTTTTTTTTTATTTCTTCTGTTTTTTTTTTCTTTTCCTTTTTTTTTTTTTTGTTTGCTACGAGTATAAAATAACAAATGTTATATTTTAATTATATATTCAAGTAGGTTATCTTATGTTTTTATTCTTTTTTCGTTTATTTATTTGTGTTTTTTTTTTTTTTCTTTCTACGAACATATATTTTTTATCTTTCTTAATAATGAGATAAATAACAATAACAGATAATAATAATTTAATAAAACTAAAGGATAGTTAATCAAGTAATAATTAATTATGAGATAATAATAATTTTCAAAAAAATTGATAATAATGAGACAATAATAATAATGTATTTTTGATAAAAAAAAAAAAAAAAAAAAAAAAAAAAAAAAAAAAAAAAGTCACAGTGAATATATGCATCCTTACAAATGAACTTTTAATATAAAATAATTTTAGTCTTCTTTATCATTTCATTGAAACTTTATCAAAAAGTTATAATAAAAGCTATTAATAAAAAGTATTATTTTTTATTAATACATTTCGATTATTATCATTTTTCAACGATACCCTGAATGGGTATTCAACGTTTACACAACGTATATTATTCTCCCGTCCATTATTAATTCCATTAATAATTGTGCAAGTAGGGTAATAATTCAACCGGGTGATAATTTAGAAGAAAAAAGAAAAATAGAGAAAAAGAAAAAGAAAGAAAAGAAAAAAACAATATAACAAAACTAATCTATTCTTGGACGTATAGAGAGAGAAAAAAAAGGTAGGGGTGATAATTTAAAAAAATTGTTTTTTTATTTCGCGAATAAAAAAATATCTCAAATATCTGGTCGAAAAGGAAGACTGGGGAAAAAATGAAAGAGAAAAGAAGGTGGAGGGGGGGGGGGGGGGGGGAGAAAAAAGTACCAGCAAAAATGGATTTAAAGGAGAGGAAACACGAAGTTTCTCTTTCTCTCTCTCTCTCTCTCTCTCTCTTTTTCCATTTCCTTCTCTCTCACGAAGGACGACAACTTAAAACAAAGCGAGGGCGAGAGAGTGGGGAGAAAAAACAAACAAAACAATACAATACAAAACAAAACAAAACCAAATAAGCTTTTTCTCGACGGCAAGTAGTATTCGCGCGCGGCGGTAGACGCGGAAGAGCCGCAGCGGTTTTTTTCAAGTGATCTCTCTCTTTCTCTCTCAAATTCGCGCGCACGCGCGAGAGAGAGAGAGAGAGAGAGTATACTTTTTATTTTCTCGAGGAAAGCTCGCGAACTCTCGAGCTACCCTTCCCATCCTCCATCCCCTTTCTCCATCATCCTCCCCTCTTCATTCCCCTCCTTCGTCCTCCTCATATATGACGCAAGTGTGTAGTGGTCCGTGATGGGGTGGGGGGGCGGATGATGGTGGTATAAGCGTGGAGAGTGTATAGTAGGACTATGAGAAGGAGAAAAAGGAGATGTAGGAGATGAGAATAGAAAAGGTTAGTAGTAGTAAGTGACGGGGAGGGGGGAGGTGGGGGGAAAGTTGTAGGAGAAGAGTTCGTGAAAGTTCGCACGTCGATGTGCTTTTTCGTATCGTCACTAGACGTCGAAGGAGATGAGGGAAAAAAAAGAAGGAGGAGACATGTTTGTTGCATCGTCACGGATCATTCTCTCTCTCTCTCTCTCTCTCTCTCTCTCTCTTACAAATACACACACACACACACATAGGTATACAGAAAGAAATACGTATAGACGTATAAAAGATATATTCATTGAGAAAGAAAACGAGAAGAATTTGTAGGAACTTGTTTCGTATTTAAAAATAATGGCGATGGGATAGGATGGCGGGGGGTGGTGGTGGGGTGGGAGAGAGGGAAGGGGGTGGATAGGGGAAGAAGTTTTCGTCACCGTCAGAATTTCTCTCTATTTCTCTCTCTCTCTCTCTCTCTCTCTCTCTCTCTCTCTTACTTTCTATTTTTCTATCTATCTATCCTCTTTCTTTTTTTCTCTTTCTCATTCTCTCCCCTTGGACGTTCACCAGTCGTGAGCGCAGTTTCTAATTATTCTTCACTCGAGACGCTCAGACGGTCGCTCGCACGACGTATTTACGTATGTACGCGTGCTCCTTGTTATTTCTCTCTTTTTTATTTATAGTCTAAAGAGAGAGAAAGAGAGAGAGAGAGAGAGAGAGAGAGAGAGAGAGAGAGAGAGAGAGAGAGAGAGAGAGAGAGAGAGAGAGAGAAGGAGAGATGCGTGAAAGTGGTATGCGTGTGTTCTGCAAACGACCAACGGAAGGAAAGAAGCGAGACAGAAAGAGGGTTCTCGTGTATTTTTAGTTACACACACGTATATATAATACACACACACACACACGCACACATACACACGTACACATTATTTTAACTAACACACTCGTGTATATATATGGATATATTATACGTTCGATACATACGCATATATTTACTTATTACGTATATATTCCTTTATATACATGCACGTACGTACGTTTACATATATACATATATATATATGTATATGTATGTATGTATGTATGTATGTATGTATGTATGTATGTATGTATATATGTACACGTATATCATGTAAATACATATACATACAGCCACATATATATGTATATGTATATTCGTTTACATAGTCGTATATATTTGTATATAATTATATATAATTGTATATAATTGTACATATAACGTGTACACTGATATACATATAAACATATGTATATATTTACGTCGAATTTGATCGAAAAAATGGAGAATAATATATCGATGAGAAAAGGAATAACAATTTATTCGATTTATTTTACTTCGTTCGAACTTCTCCATTTCCCAAATGATTTCTTTTCCAAAAGAGATTAGATTTATTATTCCCTGGATTGAAATTATTTCTTCGTGATATTACGTAATTCGGGGACACATTTTACGTTTGTTGAAATTCGTAGTTGCGGCGAGAAACCGTGCCGCGATAATTAATGTCGGCATTACGGATGACTCGAGGAACGAAGAAGCTACCTTCTCTCCTCGGGTGGAGAAATGCATTTTCCTTTTTCACTTCTTTCTTTTTCTTTTTCTTTTTCTTTTTTTTTCTTTTTTCCTTTTTTTACTTCTTCTCTTTATCCTCTTTTTTCTTTTTCAATTTTCTTTTACTTTTTCTCACATTCCACGCGTCAGCTGCACCGAGTCCGTTCCATTTTCGGACAATTTTCTATGAAATTCTTTTACATAAGTACGCTTTAGCTTCGCGGCAAAAGTGCTCTGAAATATATATATATATATATATATATATATATATATATATATATATATATAATTTTGAGAGAAACGAGAGTATTTTAAAATGTATAGAAAATTATTAGATTCTTCTCATGTAATATATCATATAAAATCTATTTATAATTTATTATATAGAAAGAAATTACATCCTATAAAAAATAAAATCACATGAATATTTTGTTTAATATCAAATTGTGGATTGTATGTAATATTTATGTATTAAATAATTTTAATTTTTTTTTTTTTTTTTTATTAATTCGTTAAGTGTACATTATTATAAGTACATTATTACAAATTTATTATGTATCTTTAATTCATTTAATTCGTCGATATGTATCCATCACAAATATGTTAGAAAATTATTTTAAGAATAATATTAATCGTTCGTTATATTTTGAGGATGTTTTCTTTTCTTTTTTTTTTTCTTTTTTTTTTTTTTTTCTTTTAAATTTCTTTTCTTCAATCTCAAATCGATGCCGTATAATTTCTTATTTTATGTATTGCGTAAATTAATTTTTTTTTTTCTTTTTTTTTTCTTTTCTGTTTTTCTTTTTCTCTTTACATTCGCATTTAATTTGTTATGAATATTCGAGTTAAAGTGATTTACTTTAGAAATTCGTTTGCTTTTGATCAACGATCGTTTGTTTTCCTTTCGAAGAGCCCACGTCAATCCGTTTACCGTAGATAACAGGAAGCACTTGACGGGAGGAAACGATGTCGGCATAGACTGAAAAAGAGGTTGAGCAATTTTTAGTCACCCTTTTCATAGTTTTCTATATCTTTTTCTATTTGGGATATTTTATTAGTCATGTAACTTAATACAACTTGTATTATTAACCCCTCCCCCTCCTATAAGTCATTCTGTATTTCTTTTTCTTTTCTTTTTTTTTCTGTATTTTTTTTTTTCTTTCGTCGTGTCTGATAAAAAAAAAATTTTTATTTCTTTTCTTTTCCTTTTTTCTTTTCTTTTATTTTTTTTTTTTCTTCTTTTTTTTTTTTTTTTTTTTTTTTTACGTTACGAAACTTTTACTATTACGGAAAGTAATTATAGTTTACAATTATAGTAAATAATATATGATAAACAATAAATAATAGTATGAATAGAAACAATGTATAAACTATATTATATTATTGATAATTAGATTTTAATTACAATTAGTATCGTATGCGATATATAGTAAATTATATGTATATATTAAGTATAATTTATATTAAAAAAAAAAAAAAAAAAAAATATGTATATATAAATAGATTTTTAGGATATATATAAAGTAAAAATCAAGTTCGATAATTGTAAGACAAATGATATAAAAATTTTGATTAATATAAATCTTTAATTTGAAAAATTACATCAATTTTATTACATTTAAATTATATTTAATATAAAATTCGAATGTAAGTGATTTTATAATTATAATTATATAATTAATAACAATATTAATTAGAATTATAATATTATTAATTATACTTTTAATTAATTAATAATAATAATAATAATAATTATTATTATTATTATTATTATTATTATTATTATTATTATAATTAATTACAATTGTATTTTTATTATTTTGAAACAAGAAAATAGTAACAATTTCTTAGTGATACATACCGTACATATTATAGGTTCATACATATACATATACGCGATGTGTTGCCATACTAGAAACGTTTGTATACATACATTCATATATACATACTTACATACACATACACATATATACATACATACATATAAACATACTTACATAAACACATACATATATACATACATACATATACACACATATATATATACATACATGTATATACGTATACACATACACACACAGATACACACACACATATACACACACACACACACATATATATATATAATATACACGTACGATAGATAGGTATTTAGGTATACACGTGTAGGCATTTGACCTATCGGAACAATCCCTGTCTCAACTAATGATTAACGCGTGCCAATCAGCAATAGCTTAGCATCACGAGGGTTCCTTGGGTTCTCCTCCATGCCATTAGATCGAATCGTTCATTAACATCGTACGAAACACTTCAGTTTACTCTGGATCAACATTATCCGTTTGTTATTCGTTGTTTCGATCGACCCAGTTGATTGTTTTATCATATCAAATTTATTTTCGTTAAATATATATGTATGTGTATATATATATATATATATATATATTTATATATATATATATTATTAATACAATATAAGTTATATTATAATATGGCATAAAAGATACGAGTCATTTTTTTAGGCTGACAAAAGTTTTCCAACTTTGTTTTCGTTGCTGATGTATTTTTTTTCTCTGTTTTTGTTTTGTTTTCGTTTTTCGAATTCATATGAAATAATTAATAATTAAAAAAAAGATATATATATATATATATATATATATATATATATATATAGAGAGAGAGAGAGAGAGAGAGAGAGAGAATAAATAGAACGAGTATATGTATAAAAATATGTTTATTCATATTTTTAATGTATCGCATAATTTCTCTCTCTCTCTCTCTCTCTCTCTCTCTCTTTTTATTTTTTTCTTTTTTTTTCTTTTTAAAGAAATAGCACATATGAATAACAATTTAAAAAATGAATATATCTATGAAATAATATACGAGATGGTTCATCAAGGATTAGGCTTTTGCGTGTAAGAATAACTTTTATTTTTTTTTGTTTTTATTTTTTTTTTATTTTTTTATTTTTTTTATTTTTTTTTTTGGAGGATAATTATGAATTTTGTTATAATTAATAATTAGGAATTAAAACGTACTCGGATTTTTATATATATATATATATATATATATATATATATATATATATATATATATAATGATTACAAAAAACGAGTAAATTATTTATATAGTATATACGATATTAATGAATATATTAATAGAGAATATTTATAAATAATTCTTTTATGTATGTGTGTATATATATATATTACATTTTTTTGCTTGTGTGTCATTGATCTGTTGTTTGTTTACAATTTTTTCTTTTCTTTTCCTTTTCTTTTTTTTTTGTTCTTTTTTTTTCTCTCTCTCTTTTTTTTTTTTTTTTTTTTTTTTTCTTTTTATTATTAATCACGTTATCGATATTAGAATCGTTCGCGAGAAAGCACAAGAATAACCAACGACATTATCGATTGTTGTAGCGTTGTTACGATGTAAACAGGTACAAAAGCCATCTCTTGTATGCCTGGTCGCATCGTTCGCATTTATGCCTATGAATAATAATATACGATTCATGAAGATGATATATACAAGGGTTTGGGTAGGAAGCGTTGGGGGAGGGAGGGGGGTTAGGGAGGAGTTAACGAAACGTTAATAAAAATTTTCGTTCGACGTGTTGTACGATCTTTTCATTGTATTATTGCACAATTTGTATTGCATTGTATTATTACATAACTCATTTTCGAGTTATTATCGATCGTAATTATTTATTCAGCTTATTATTTATTGTAATTCGTAAACTGAAAAGGGAGGAAAGATATATATATATATATATATATATATATATATATATATACATTTTTGTATGTGTATATATGTATTTTCTTTTTTATTCTTTGAATTTTGTAATTTGCATTAACGTGTTACATCATTTTTTTTTTTTTTTTTTTTTTTTTTTTCCAACAATGATCAATACTTATAAATAATTTTTCTTCAACGATAAAAATCGTTGTCTATACAGAAAAAATTATTTATTACATTTACTTTTAAAAATTATTTATTATATTAAATAATACATTTGCATTATCAATTTCAAAGATTTCGATGATAGTCATTTAATTACGATCAATACTGATCTTAATGATATTATTACTATTAATCGTGATAATGATTATCAATAATTATGACAAATTATTTTTCACGTTCAATTATTAATCATCGATCATAACCATTATTAATCCATTCCAAAATGATTATTATAGCTGAATTTTCGATAACAAAAAAAAAAAAAAAAATATATATATATCCTTTTTTTTTTTTTTTTTTTTTTTTTTTTTTTTTTTTTTTTTCCTTTCAACTTCGTGACAACGAAAATGTTAAAGATACAAAATGGATTTTATTTAATTGTACAAACTTCAAAGCTCTAGACGATCATTATTGTCAGAGTGATAACGATAACGACAGATTCACTCGATAGCATTTTTTTTCTCTCTCTTTTTTTTCCCCTTCAAATTTTTCCTTTTCTCCCCCCCCCTCCCTCCCCTCCTCTCTCTCTCTCTCTCTTTCTTCTCTTTCTTCTTTTATTCTTTTTCGTCTTATTCTGTAAAACGAATCCAGTCCTTAATTTC
>NC_062190.1:8578897-8592845 GCF_912470025.1 Vespa velutina | reverse complement strand
TATATATATATATATATATATATATATATATAAATGTATATATACAGATGTATGTATGTATGCATGTATGTATATACTTCGTGTGGAATATTGGATCCGTTTCAATAAAAATGGCGAAGAGGATCGAGGAAGGATGAGATATACTCCTTACTGACCTTTTTTTTTGGCTACCTTCTCTTCTTCTTCTTATTCTTTTTCTTTTTCTTTCTTAATGTTTTTTTCTCCCCTTTTTATCCTTTTTACTCGTTCTTTTATCGGGAAAGTTCGAAGGAAATATATGTATGAGGATAATAATGAGATTTTTTTCACGGGGTAGGGGATGCGTGCGGGCGCGAGTGCGCGCGAGCGCGTGTGCGTGTGTGTGTGAGAGAGAGAGATGAAAATGATGAACTATTATTGTTTTAAAATCTTTTCTCTTTTTTTCTTTTTTTTTTTTTTTTTTTTTTTTTTTGTCTGCAAATGTTACTCAACTACGAACTTTTCGTACGAATTTTGCGAAATCCGACGAAAATCATGACGGTACTGTTATTGTTAAACAAATTTTATATTTTCTTTTTTTTTCTTCTTCTTTAATCTTTTTTTAACGTTAACGGGAGAACAAGTAAATTTTACGACGAGTATTAATGTTGTTTAATTAATATTCGTCGATAATATGGACTTTTGATTTTGATTATGACGAAACAATGAATGAAGAAGCAACATTTGTTAAACAATATTTCTTTTCTCTTATTTTTTTTTTTTCTTATTTCGTCTAAAATATATGATAGGGTAAAATTATGAGTAGAAAATATCTATCAAATGTTGAATGTGTTTCTCGTGTAGGATATGTGTATGTAATATATATGTGTAAAAAATAAAAAGAAAAAATGAGAAAAATTGTCAAGAAATTTCTATTTTATTTTATTTTTTTATTTTTTTATTATTTTTCTCCCTTTTTCGTTTGGCAATGTAATGAATGAATAAAAGGGAATAATTCGTGAAATAATAATGTCACTTTTCATAGATTTTATTTCTTTAATAAGAATTCAGCTGTGGTCGGATCGTATTATAGAAACCTGACACGTTTTTAAAATGATAGATCAAATTTTTCGAAAGGGAAAGTTACATAGTACTCATTCGCAATTTGTCAATGTCTCCTCCCTATCCTTGTTACAAGTTCTAATCATTTTGAAAAGAAGATCCGGTTAGAAAAAGAAAAAGGATTTACTATAGTAGATGACGAGAGTCATGTTCTTAAAATCGTTTTTCCTTCGTAAAACGTATATAGACTTTCGAAGTTTAGCAAAGTTTTCTTTTTTTATACTATGTATATTTATATATAGGGTGATGCGTTTAAATGGATACCATACGTGAATACGACACGTTTGTGTATATATTTTTTATTAAAAAAAAAAAAAAAAAAAAAATAATAAAAATTCATATAATCATATAAGAAAAAAAGAAAAAAATTAAATTAAACAAAAACAAAAACAAAAAAAAAGAAAAAAAACATTTTCAATTCCTCTATATAATTTTATAAAAATTATATGAAATGTTTAAAATGGAATTAAAATTAAAATAACATTAACATTGTATAAAATATAATTTTATATTATTTATAATTTGATTAAATTCATATTTTTATTTATGTCTCTTGTATTTTTATTTTCTTTATATATTTATACATTATTTATTAATAGATATATATATATATATATATATATATATATATTAATATTTTTATTTTAAATGGCAGATGAAGAAAATCCTTTTTGTTAAATAATTCAGAAAAGTCCGAAGTTAAGATATATGCAAATTTAATACCGGAGTATAGTATAATAAGGGTTTAATTAAAGGTTTATACATATAAAATACACACACACGCGTACACACGTACACACTCGTTTGCACTTACACGTATATTAATTAATCACTAATTTTCATCGCAAAGAATAAGTACATACAGTTTAACATAAAAGAAATGTCAAGTTTTTTCTACGTAACCTTTCCATTCTCTCTCTCTCTCTCTCTCTCTCTCTTTCTTTCTCTCTCTCTCTCTCTCTCTCTCTCTCTCTCTCTCTCTCTCTCTCTCTCTCTCTCCTTCCTTATTTCACTCTCCGCATTCTTCTTGCGCAATCTTGAAGAATGAAATGAATTATTCATCATTTGAAATCGTTAAACTTCCCGCGATACTTTCCAGCTGGTGTTATAAGCAGAGCGTCTTCGTTCAGAGAAGAAAAAAAAAAAAAAACGAAAAAAAAAAGAAAAAAAAAAAGAAATAAGAAGAAGGAGAAACAAAAGACAAAAAGGGTAAAAGAGAAAAAGAAAAGTAACAGAAAGGAGACGTGAAAGGTGAGAGTAAAGAAAATGGTGGGTGTCAAGGAGTGGATGGGTGGATGGTTGGTGATGAGAGCGGTGATAAGGGTGATGGGGTTTCGAAGTCTTGAGTGGGACGGGGGGGGGGTGAGTGAGTGGGTGGTTGGTGTTCAGGGGTGGTTTGTTCAAGGGGATTGGAGGAGGATAGAAGAGAAAGAGAGAGAAAGATTGAGAGAGAAAATAGGGCCACTCGTGAGAGCCCATTTGTTTTGTGGGACGCTCGAAATTGGAGATGGTTACCTACTAACCCACCCACCCACCCACCCCCCTCCTCCCCATCCTCGTAAGGGTAGAAGACCACCGTTGCAAACCATCACAAATACTACCACCTTCGTCCCCTTATTCAGCCATTCGTTTTGTTCTTCTAGAAAAGAGACTCGATATATATATATATATATATATATATATATATATACTTAGTATATATATATATATATATATATACTTAGGTACCTACTACTACCCCTCGCACGAGTCATCCATCAAATATAATTGTCTTGTGGATTCTTCTTCTTACTCGATTCTATCTATCTCTCTCTCTCTCTCTCTCTCTCTCTCTCTCTCTCTCTCTCTCTCTCTATCTATCTATCTATCTATCTATCAATCCATCTATCTATCTTTTTCTGTATTTCTCTATATATATCTCTCTCTTTCTCTCTCTCTTTCTCTATCTCGGTCTCTCTCTCTCTCTCTCTCTCTCTCTCTCTCTCTCTCTCTCTCTCTCTCTCTCGCTCTATCTATCATTTTTCTCTCTACCAGTTTTTTTTTTTTTTTTTTCTTTTTTTTTTTTTTTGAAAAATGCAAATTTGGATAGTGTCGTCAGTTTGATCTTGTCTCTTGAACGAATCTTTGTAAAAGAATTTTATCTTATTTTGAGATATTATATCTCGTATTACGGTATTTTTTTTATTTTTTATTTATACTGCGTTAATATGACACGTATTCCCTTCAATCGATCCTTCTTTTTATCTATATCTTTTATTTTTTTTTTTATTTTTTTCTTTTTTTTTTTTTTCTCTCTCCATTACAGACAATATTATTACTTTTGTAATAATTCTTTCCTTTTCCTTCGTAATTATTTTTGTTCCTTCATTTTTATAATATATATATATATATATATATATATATATATATATTAATTATACAATACTTATGTATATTTATTTGTTTATTTTTATGTTTGTTTGTGTGCTTTTGTGCGTGTTTGAATGTATTATATAGATGCGTAATAACTAATGACATAATATGTTTTTCTTTAACAATTATTCGTACAAATAATTAATAACATTATGTGTCTGTGTGTGTGTGTGTGTTTGTTTGTTTGTTTGTTTGTTTGTTGAAAAATGTAATTTAAAAAAATTTTTCACATTATACACGTAGCATTGTACAAATACAGATATATATATATATATATATATATATATATATATATATATATATATATATATTATAATACATATATATATAGATAAATACATAAGTAATTTATTATCATTAGAAGTAGAAGTAGCTGTAATAAGGGTTTTCAACTTGCGGTATTACGATAATGAACATTTTATTAGAAACTCATGATTCATGATTTAATTATCCTTTGCAATTTCGTAACCAGTTCGAAAACTTTTCTCTTAACTTTGCGCCTTCGTGATATCGTTAATACCGGATACATATATCCTGTACCATGTATGCATGTAAATACATAGTTATGTACTTTTCCAGTTAAACTACTTAACGATAATCATCGTTATATATACAATACATATATACTTACATGATTTTGTTAAAAGAAGAAGAAGAAGAAGAAGAAGAAAAGAAGAAAGAGAGAAGAAAAAAATGGAGGAAAAACAAAATACGATAAAATTTCAGTTTCGATTTTATAATAGGGGGATTGATTTAATTCCACGGAAAAAAAATTACCGATGAAGTCTTCAATTGATATTTCTCTGTCCCTCTCTTTTTTTCTTTTTTTTTTGTTAATTATTTTTATTTTTCTTCCCAATTTTTTTTTCTTTTTTTTCTTTTTTTTTTTTTTTCCTTTTTTATTCGATCGAAAAGAACAGTAAGAATAATACGATAACAATGATGATAACACTGAACGAAAAAAAAAATTGTTTTTGTTTATCGTTTTGTTTTTGTTTGTTAGTTGGTCGAACGTTACGAACAACTTCCACAAAGTTGACTAGACAAAAATATATTATATCATCCTGTATATACGTATTCGCATTTAGTACCAAACGTGCATATGTATATATATATATATATATATATATATATATATATATATATATATATATATATAAACGTACGAATCGAAATTTACATTGTAGCTAACATTCGATCGACCGATAAAAAAAAAAGAGAGAGAGAGAGAGAGAGAGAGAGTGAGAGAGAGAGAGAGAGAGAGAGAGAGAGAGAGAGAGAGAGAGAGAGAGAGAGAGAGAGAGTGAGTGAGAGGGTGGGAGGGAGGGAGAGAAGTGGCTATCAGAAACAAATGGTGAACGAACGAATATACACGCAGTTTCCATTTTATCAATTTTCGGCTCCCTTTGAGAATTTTTTTTTTCTTTTTTTTTTTCTTTTTTTTTCTTTTTTTTTTTTTTTTAAATGTATATATATATATAAAATCTCTTGTGTATTTGACATAAAGTAAGTTTTCAATAGGAAATATTTATTGACAGAAACAGAGGACACATTTTTTACGTTACTTTTATAGGAATATGATTCAATTATGTATAATAATAATAATGATAATAATAATAATAATAATAATAATAATAATAATAATAATAATAATAATAATAATAATAATAATAATGTATAAAAATAATATATAATATGATAGTAATAGTAATATAATAATATAATTAAATACAAATTCGAATATAATAAATATTTTAATAATAATGATAATAAAAATAGTAATAATAATAATAATAATAATAATAATAATAATAATAATAATAATAATAAAAATAGCAATATAATATTAATGAAACATTATTGGATTAAATTAATTTTTAATGAAATACAATACATAAAGTAACAAGGTACTATACTTAATTATTATATATTATATTATAGTATAATGAAATATTGTAATTGCGATTCGGTTTTCGTTTTTATCAGATTTAGATTTTGTGATCGTTTTTATTTTCATATTATTGGTCTCTCTCTCTCTCTCTCTCTCTCTCTCTACCTGCTGATTAATAATTGAATGTATTTAATTACTTGTACACGTATATTTAGATAGCATGAAAAGCATAAAAATCCGTTATATAATCTGACCAATTTAATTATGAATAATAATTGCAAATGCAATTATACATTTTTGAGATAATATAAAAATTGTTGTATCTTTAGAATCTCTCAATATTTTTAATAAACTTTATACATTATAATTATACATTTAATGTAAATTTTTTACATATTAGAAACGAAATAATTATTTTCATCGAGAAAATTAAAAAAAAAAAAAAACGAATTATACGATTAAGCACAACACTTTATTAATATATATTATTGATAATAATTAAAAAAATTCGATAATATTTTTGATAATTTGCTTCAAGTAGATAAAAAAAAAATTTCTAACTTTTCTTACGTCGATAGAAAATTATTAGAAAGAACGAAAAATTTTTCTAACGTTTCGATCGACAATTTTAATGTTTAAAAAAAAAAAAAAAAGAAAAAGAAAAAAAATAAAAAAGAAATAAAAAAAAAAAAAAAGAAAAGTTCAGTAACTTTGAGACCGACGAAAATAATGAAAATAAAATAAGTAAATAAATAAAAAAAATTAAAAAAGAAACGATAAAGGAATGAAAAAATTCGACAATAATTTCGTAAGAAAAGTTAATAAAGTATTTTGCCTGAGAGTGTTCGGTCCGTTCTCGCATAAACTCATTCGCAATTAGTTAATGGCGCTTAAATCTCATTTCCGAAAAAAACGGGAGGGAACCATCACCCTTGTCGTACCGAGATTAATGAGCTTTCTTACGCTAGAATTATTTTCGAGGGATGATCGCCGGAGTTGTTGTTGTATCGCGTATCTCTTGATGAATTTTCTGTTATCGGTCACGTGATCTCTCTCTCTCTCTCTCTCTCTTTCTTACACACTCAGAAAAAGTTTTATATCAAATTAACGTTCAATCAAAATTTATTAGCTAATATAATTAATAAAAAAGAAAGGAAGAGTAGGAAAAATAAAAGATCAATCATTCACTATTATATATATATATATGTATATATATATATATATATAATTTTTAATTTTATTTTAATTTCATTTTTATTAAATGAAAACTTTTGTTTATGTCGTTTCAAATAAAATATAATTCTGTTTTGTACGTTTTAATGTATTAATATTAATTAATTAATTAATTAATCAATTAATTAATTTTTTGTATAAAATATCGATTTTTTAGAAATTTTTCTTTCGACAAATATAAACGATGAATTTTTATTTATTATACTAATTTAATTCTTATTATTTAATTATTACTAATATCAATTAATAATATTAATAATTATTAATACTTTTACTATGCTACTTAATTTTATCATATATCATTATATACATTTATTAATATTGCAGTCTTACTATATTAATAGAATATTATTATTATCATAAACATACTATTAATATATATTATCATATTGTATCATTATATATTGATATTAATTGAATTAATGTTAATAACATAAAGATGAATTAATTAACTTCCATTTAATTGACTTACAATTGAAGTCATGATTTTAATTCGCGATCACAATGACATCGGAGTTCTAGAAAATTTTTTTACTTCACTTTCATTTATTTTCCCTGTTCTTTTTTTCTTTCTTTTTTTTTTTTTTTCTTTCTTTATTTATTTTTTTTTTTTTTTTTTTTTCATTTTCTCAGTCGGTATATAATATTTTTTAATCCATAAATGCAAATAAACGCAGGGTAATTCAAATTGCGTCGTGTACTCGACGATATAGTAGTAGGAACACTGAATGATGTACGTTAATGTGGGGATATTAAAGGAAAAAAAAAAAAAAAGAAAAGAAAAAAAAAAGAGAAAAAGAAAAAAAGAAAGAAAGAATGAAAAAGGGAAAATTATAAGAGAAAAGAAAAATATTATAAGAAATGAGAAAAATGAAAAATTAATATAAAAAAAGTCGTCGGTTAATTAAATCGCAAAAAACGATCTACGAGAAATTTATTATATGTATAAGGAAGGATTTTTCTTTTTTTTTTCTTTTTCTTGTTTTTTTTTTTTCTTTTTCTTTTTCTTTTTCTTTTTTCCTTACACATATATCGACATGAAAGTACCATCTACATGAGTTGGTACACGACATTGATCCTCCTCCTTCTTCTTCTTCTTCTTCTTCTTCTTTTTTCTGTTTCTTTTTTTCTTTTCTCTTTTTTTTCTTTTTCTTTTTATTTATTTATTTTTTTCTTTTTTTCTTTTCTTTTTTTCGTTCGATCGTTCCTTTTAGTCGAGGTACACCGCGCTCGTATTATAAAATGAAAACTCGGAAATTTCTGACCGGAGCGGCTTCGATATAGGTAGAGTAGAGAAAAAGAAAAAAGAAAGAGAAAAGGAAAAAGAAGAAAAAGAAAAAAGAAAAGAGAGAGAGAGAGAGAGAAGAGAGAGAGAGAGAGAGAGAGAGAGAGAGAGAGAGAGAGAGAGAGAAATAGAAAAAAGAAAGAAATAAGGAAGGAGAGAGAGGAAACAAAAGAAATGAAAAATAGAAAAAAAAGGAAAGAAAAAAAATCTACTACGAGCAATTTTCCTTCGCCAATTAGGAGATGGAAAGGGGAGAGAAGGAGAGTTGGCCTGTGGTGGTAACGTTACTTCGCGGAGTTTAGTCCGTCAAAAAAAAAAAAAACGATAGAAAGAAAAAAAAAAGAAAGAAAAAATGAAAAAAAAAAAAGAAAAAGACAAAACAGAAGGGGAAAGAAATAGAAAGAGAATCAGAAAAAGAAGTAGGAGAGGGAATATAAGAATAAACTTAAGAAGAAGAAGAAGAAGAAGAAGAAGAGGAAAAAGAAGAAGAAGAAGAAGGAGAAGAAGGAGAAAGGAAAAAGCAAGAAAAAGAAAAAAGAAACGAAAAATAAAGGAAAAAGGGGAAAATAAAACAAAATGGTATCCGTTTTCCTGTTGGTACGAAGTTTTTTACCCGGTAAGCTTTACCTCCGAAAGCACTGTAGAGCTTTTATTTCTCTTCACGGGAGCAACCCTGCGGTGGTAATTCACTTTTACGAAGAGAAACTAGAAAGGGATTGAAACCGCATTAATGCCGGTTTGACCGCTTTCCAATCTTTCGTTGTACGTTTTGCTTTATCGGGGAGAGAGAGAGAAAGAGAGAGAGAGAAAGAGAGAGAGAGAGAGAGAGAGAGAGAGAGAGAGAGAGAGAAAGCTTATAACATCCATTTCATTGTTATTATTTTATTTGATTTCTCTTTTTATTTCCTTTTTATTTCCTTTTCATTTTTTTTTTTTTTTATTTTATTTTGATTTATTTTTGTTTTTGTTTTTTATTGATCTATTTTGTTTTTTTTTGTTTGCGTTCTTATTATTATCATCATCATTATTATTATTATTATTATTATTATTGTTATTATTGTTATTAAATTTCCTTTTTGTTTTTCTAATAATACGAATGGATCTAATCATATACCTTTTTGAATTTGGAGAATTAAATCGAAGTTGATTGTATATATCATATGTATATATGATATATGTATATTTGTTTGAAAAAATTTACTAATTTTACATATCGATTAAATTAACTTTATATATAAATAAATTAATTTATATATATATATATATATATATATATTGTATGTATTTACTGCAAATGAATATTTAATAAAAGTTTATTAACCGAAATTTCGTTGGAATGATTATAAGGGATCGGGGGGCGTGGGGAGGGGTGGGGTCGAGGGTGAGTGGGAATGTTGTTCAAATGCGATAGCAGTTTGGCATTATATTATAAACAATTTGCGCATGATCGGACTTAGAGAGTGTCGGCATGACCACCGGGACGAGCGTACGCTCTCTCATCCATAAGCATTTTCGGCATTACATGGTTAGTAAGCGGACGCGTAGATAATCATTTAATTTACCCTGAAATAGGGGCACATGCTGATAACAAATATCGATCCTGGAGCATCGACTGTTTTAGACATTGGGGAGTATACTACGAAGTAAAAGCAGCCAGCCCTTCGGATATCACGTCCATGCAATTATCGACTTTATTGTTCGCAAAGGATCGACGGAGATACATATATATATATATACATACATATATATATACATACATATACATTATATATATAATGTGTGTTGTATGTGTACCATTTAATTTTATATATAATTTTCATTAATTTTTATTAATTTATATTATTTTTTGTTATATATAATATAGACATATATATTACACATATATTTATCTGTATAATTGGCAGAGCTTATAATATTATTTCTTTCTCTCTCTCTCTCTCTCTCCCTCTCTCTCCTCCTCTCTTCTTGTTCAAACACTTAAAACGGTTCTGTTAAATGCGTGTAATCTGAAATCATTGGTAGATTCGTGAGATGTTCGACATAGCTTCGATTCGATATTCGGTATAGATTATCGAAAAAGGACAATCCTGGATAAAAGAGGAGTTGGTGAGCCGATTGGGTGTAAAAGGGGGTTGAAGAGGGTGAAGGGTGATGGGGTTGTACGGAGGTGGGAACAAGGGGATAGGAGGAAGAGACGCATAGCCGGCGACGAGAAGGGAGTTGGTGGATCGTTTCCATCGTAGCTATTAAATGGAAGAGGATGAAGGAAAATGAAGGGGGTAAAGGGGTTGGGGGGGAGGGTAAAAGTGTAGGTAGAGGTCGAGGGAAGCATGGTGATAGAGAGAGAGAGAGAGAGAGGCTGGAGACGGGGACGGGGATGAAATGGGCTGAACGTAGAGCACAGTCGAGAGCAATTTTGCTAATTTCGCTGAATTCCATAAAACGCCTCGAGCATACTATTCTCTCTCTCTCTCTCTCTCTCTCTCTCTCTCTCTCTCTCTCTCTCTCTCTCTCTCTCTCTCTCTTTCTCTCTCTCTTTCTCTCTCTACCTTACTACTATAGAACATGCTGTCCTATCTCTATCTCTCTGTCCTTCTCTAACTCGTTCCATTAATAGAGACAACCTTCTGTAACAATAGCGACGATATCGATGAACGATATCGAATATAATTTCGTATTTTCTGCAGAATCTGCAGTTACTGAACTTGTTATATACATATATACACACACTCATATATATATATATATATATATATATATATATATATATATATATATATATATATGATGGTATGAAAAGCAAAAGGGTTCTTTATTAGATTTTTTTTTTTTTACCCCTTTCAATTTAATTTTATTTTATTTTTTTCTTTTTATTTTCCGTCCTATTTTTCTTTCTTCTTCTTCTTTTTTTTTTTCTTTCTTTCTTTTTTTTTTCTGTTTCCTTTTTTTTTTTTCCTTTTTTTCTTTTTCCTCTTTCTCTTTCTACTTCGCGTTATACGCGTTAAGAAACGAATAAGAGAGACTATTGCAAGGAGAAAAGTTTTGAGAATGAAATAGACGTCGTTCGAAGTAGAAGATATAATAAAGGAAAGGACAAATGTTGGAGAAGAAACTCTATCGTTATAATGGCGGACGGGAGGTAGATGGGGTTGGATTAAAATAAGTTTTGTTTTCAAAAGTTATCACTTTATTAATATTATCTAATTTATTATATTAATCATTGGTTTTCATTGATTATTTAATTATTGTTTAATTGTCATTGAAATATCGTTTTTTATGTCTCGTTATAATCTGTCCACATGATAGTTCGTACGTTTTACAATATCGTATTATAAATTAATTTTTATCAGAAAGAGAGAGAGATTGAGAGAGAGAGAGAGAGAGAGGGGTGGTTCTTTTTCACTCTTATAAATGACACTCACTAATTAGTATTAAAAATAATTGAGGAAAAAAAAAAATATATATATATATACTGTATTATTTGTTTTTTAAAAATTGTTTCTGTTTTTTTTTGTTTTTTCTTTTTTTTTTGTTTTTTCTTTTTTTTTTTGTTTTTTCATAAACGAAGCGTCGTATATGAGAAAAATAAGAAAGAAACCCAAAAAAGAAGAATTTTATTCGAAATTCTCATCGATCATGGAACAACCATGTTCTGTGTATGTAAAGAAAAAAATTTCTTTTTTTTTTTTTTTTTTTTTCCCCAAAAAAGAAATTAATTTTCTCGAAGACGTTGGATCGTTTGAATGAAAAAGAAAAAGAAAGAGAAGAAAAAAAAATAGAAAACAAAAAAGGATGAAATGTTGTTCCACATTTTTATCGATTTACTTTTCTTTGCTCCTTTTTCTTTTTTTTTCTTTTTTTTTTTTTTTTTTTCTTCTTTCTCTTCTTTTGTTTAAGATAGAATTATAATTGTTAATTATATTGAATTATGTAAAACATACGAATCCCTGTATAAAAGACGTATCGTCATTAATAATTCTCTGGAATGGAATTTATATGGGTTAGTTTCGAACTCGTTCATATTACTAAATTCTTTCGACGAAAGAGAAAAAGAAAGAAAGGTAGGCGTTGTTGAAAGTAAAAAAAGATCGGATAAATCTGAGAAAATTTCTTTGAAAAAGTTTACTAGAGTTAAGTATAATATTACAGTTAATTATAGTTACCTAACTAAATCGCCTTTGGCGAGGGGTATCGAAATAAAAGAAGAAAACTTTGGCCTGTTTGCCCTTCGTCGTTCGTCATGACAAAGAAATTACTGAATATCTCGACATCGTCATTATCAATGTTCCTTATCAATGTTTTCTCGAAGTTAACAAGCTTGATAAGTTTGATCGAAAACTTTCTATTCTTTTCTTTTCTTTCCTTTTCCTTTTGTTCTTTTTTGCTTTTTTCTTTTTTTCTTTTTTCTTTTTTTTTTTTTTTTTTTTTTTTGTTCTTTTCTCTTCCATCAATTTATCGAATTGTTTTGTTACTTTGATCTCGTGATATAAAGTAAACAATTTTATGTAATAAAATTATTAATAATTAATATGAAATAATAATAATTGTAAACAACAATTATTATCAATTAATAATAAAGATTCACTTTAGTACTGTATGAAATAATCGCCAATATTGAATTTACGAATATTGCAGAATGATCATTTATATATTAGAATAATGTCTGATTGATAATAATTCTTCGAATGATCGTATAATACAAAATGTTCGTATCGTTTACTTACGGGACAATATTTAAATTGTTTTGAAATAGTAAGAAATAAAAAAAAAAAAAAAAAAAAAAAAAAAAAAACGGACGAAACAAAACTCGATCAAAAGTTGCATTTATATTATTTATTTATTTTGCATATTTACATCGTTACAGTAATGACGAATTTTTATTTGGAATATACGTATAGGTACTCTTTTTTTTTTTTTTTTTTTTATTTATTTTATTTTATTTTTTTTTTTTTTTTTTTAATCTGACCCGATAAAATTATTCGAGTTCTGTAAATAAAATTCGTATATAATTTCATGGCAAATTTGTTTGATAAAAATTATTATTAAAAAAAAAAAAAAAAAAAGAAAAAAGAAAAAAAAAATTAAAAAACAAAGAGAAAAAAGATACAAATAGAAACGACCAAAAAGAAGTCGTATAAAAATAGAAGATATTCAAGTGCGTGAAAAAGATGGGCCTCATGTTAAATCTGCTTAGTCCAACAGAGAAAGTGTGTGTGTGTGTGTGTGTGTGTGTGAAAGAGAGAGAGAGAAAGAGAATAGTATAGCGACAGTTAGTTGGCTGGACTTCGACGGTCATATCTCTCTTACACTCGAATGCGAGCGAATCCCTAGAAATTTATACGAACGGTTAGTTTCTGGGATAGTTTAAATGGCTCTTTCATCTCCTCTCCTACAAACGCTCCCCCCCACAATCCCCCTCGCCACCCCACCTCATCCTCTGCCACCCACTTTTGCTCCCGTTCCTGCCACCACCCACTCATCCCTACTATCTATCCCCGTACCTCGTCTATCTCAAACTCTATCTCTCATCGAGACCAAACCCTTCCTTCCTTCCTTCCTTCCTTCCTTCCTCTCTCCCTCCTTCCCTCCTATCCCATCCCTACCATCTCCCAATCGGCATCTAAATCTCTATATAGCCATACCATCTGCTCGTGTTCTTCTACGAATCTCTGACACGAGTCGAAACGGCAGGACTTATGCGACCTGGCTGGCGAGAGAGTTAGATGCTTGAGTTAGGTCAGTCGTCGCTTAAACTCTGGATGAACTCCACATAGTTCGCTCGTAACTTAATCTATCTGTCTATTTCTCTCTCTCTCTCTCTCTCTCTCTCTCTCTGCCTCTCCTCCCCCCACCCCCCTCTCTCTCTATATATATATATTTGTTCTTTTTATTTTATTTATGTTTTTTATTTTATTTTATTTTTTTTTTTTATTCGTTCTTATCATTCGTAATAGAATCTACAAGTTAAATGTATTCCTATGGTTTTGAATAAATTGTGGTTTGAATCAATCGTGATTTTTCAATTTTTTTTTTTTTTTTTTTTCTTT
>NC_062190.1:8561397-8568897 GCF_912470025.1 Vespa velutina | reverse complement strand
TTCCTCTAAGCCGGGTTACCAGAATGAAGCACTCTCGATCTTGAAGCGCTACTACTTTCTCGACATACCTACCAAAATCGACTTGACCCACTAACTTTTACCACCGAGCGAGAACCATGGCTTCGGTCGAAATAGTCTTCTCTCTTATATACATCACCCCTTTTAGATACATTATCGAGTCTCTAGTCTCTTTTTCTCTCTCTTTCTCTCTTTCTCTTTCTCTCTCTCTCTCTCTCTCTTTATCTATCTATCTATCTATCTATCTATCTATCTATCTTTTTCCCTTTTATCTCACGTCACGATAATCGTTCTTCAAGTTTAAAAAAATTCTAATCTTCTTTTACACCTTCCTTTTATATATATTATACAAAAATATACATCCATACTTGTACAACAATTATTTACAATTATATACTATTATAACAATTTATAAATAATTTTTAACATTAAAAGTGTCAATTAAAAAATTATCTTTTTATTTTAATAACGATATTTGATTAATGAATAATTCTATATCTTGTATCAATAGTCTTATCTTCAAGCTTTAATGAACTCTAATCTTACTTTTTTTTTCTTTTTTCTATATTTTTTTTTTTTTTTTTTTTTTTTTTTTTTTTTTTTTTTTTTTACATATACATGTAACACTTCATGATAAAATTATAGATAACGTAATCCACATAAAGTATTTACTATCATTAAAATTGTCGACTGTTTTTTTCATTAATAATGATATTTTAATAATGAAAAATTCTCTGCAATTTATTTGAAATATTTTAATAGTTAAAAAAAAAAAAAGGGGGAGGGGGGAATAGATAATTTTAAATTTCAAACGACAAGTTAATATTTATCTTCGAGATGTTATATCGTTTAATGTTAAATAAATGTATTATTTTTTTTTTTTTTTTTTTTTTTTTTTATGTATAATGCTTTAAGTGGACCATATAACTATGAGATATATATGATCTATATAGACAATTGTAAACATTGAGTGTTATAAACATTAATACATAAATATATATATATATATATATATGTATATAAATATTGTATATATTTTAGAGACGTCATACAATTTAATGTGAATATATATCAAGAAAAAAAATAAATATTACTCATAGTGGGTCATAGATATTGTGATATACAATTCTTAATATACGTGCACGTGGATTTTGTGGTTGATAAATGGTTTATAAATATTTACAATGGGGCGGGTAAAACGTTACGATGCACTCGAATTTAAATCCAAACTACTTAAAGGTGCTATAATGATAATAAAAAAGAAAAAAAAAAAAAAAAAAAAGAAAAGAAAAGAAAAAAAAAAAGGAAAAAAAAAAGGTGATACAAATAGGAAAATGGACTCACCGAATCGCGTTCGAGATATATCGCTCAACGTCGAATTCGCATTACGAAAGTAAATAAAATATTTGCATGTCGATAGAATGCGAATGGTAGCTTGAATAGTTTGAAAAAGTAACTTCGGAAGACATGAGTATGCACTTCCGTTTTTAGCACTTAAATAACTTGATTTAATGAAATTTCATCTGTTATACTTTTAACGCGTTCATGTCGATATTTTTTCGTATATATTTATGATATATTTCTTATTAAGGATTACATATCATTTTTAATCAAAATTATATCATATTTTATTTATTGATAATAACAAAATAAGAAAAGAAAAAAATAGTCCCTTTTCGAAAGATATATAGTACATTAATTATTTACTTAATCAATAATTAATCAATAATTATTTATCTATAGGTTATATCGTGAATATATAATATACATAAACTATATATTATACTATATTATATACTATGCTATCTACGATATACTGCATATTGTATATGGTATGTGTGTATCTATGTGTTTATACATCTATACAAATCACATATATTTATTAGAATGATTATTACAAACAAATATACAAATTAGATCGTTCCTATCAATTAAAACAAATAGATTGAAAATAAGTAATAAATTTTAATGTTAAAAAAAAAAAAAAAATAAAAGAAAAAAAAAAAAAAGAAAAATAGAAATTTGTCTAATATGTACTCGTACTTTTTATAGCGTAGATCAAAATTGTAACCATAAGCAGTAGTAATAGTCCACCGTTGGTCATCCAATTCTGATAGATTTAAATCGACATTAGAAGGGCCATTTTGCTTCTTGAAATCGACAATACAATCACAAAATTCTGACTTTGTTTGTGATAAAGGGAGGGAAGTGGCGGGGGAAGGATGGGGAGAAGGGGATTTTACAAGAATATCGAACCAATCGAAAGGGTACTAACTTGAAGAGATTATTGTGTTGTATACTTCTGATAATATTGCTGGTGTAACTAAGGAACACTTTTCGATTGTACATATTTCTGATAATATATATATATATATATATATATATATATATATATATATATATATGTATACATATATATATAGCGACCTAGTTACGAAACTGTTCAGGCCAATGGTTCGCAGGAACAATTTAGAGGTACATTCTCTCGTGTTCGACCAATTCTAACCATCGACCGTATAAATGTACGATGGCTTTATACCAAAGCCCCTTTCTATTTATCGTTGATAAACAGTTATAACTATAATACAGTTTCGTCAATATCTCTTTTTATCCATCATCATTTTATCTCTCTGTTCTATCATTAGATCGTAACTTATATTAATATACGTATAACCGGTGATCCTTTTTAAGTGAGACCACCTAAATATCTTTATTTTTGGTTTATCGCGATGGGAGAAAAATATTTTTTTTCTTCCTTTTTTTTTTTTTTTTCTTTCGACATAAAACCCTACTTGAATCGATGTCTGACAAAGAGTATGTTCCTTTTCTGTCAAGGTCATCGGTGTTTTATTTATTTTTTTTTTCTCTCGACGCATGACTACATTTTTTTTTCTTTTCCTTGTTTTTTTTTTTTTTTTTTTTTTTTTTTTTTTTTCCTTCGTCTAACCAATCAAAAAGTATATTCGAATGTGTAATAATAGCATGATCTTGAAATGACGTTTAGAAATAATGACAGTAAAAAATGATTTTATTAGGATTATTCAAAAAGATCACCCTGTATATGGAATGAATATATATGTACATAAATGTAGGTATTTATAAAGATCATGTAGAATAATAATTATATTATGTTTAGAATAATTAAAACGCTAATATCGATCACCATAAAGGAAATGACGTCTGTTGCATGCTAATGGAATTATTTTACATAGTTTTCCATATATACGTCATGTAAATAATAATAAAAGCGTGTAAGTGCGCGCGTGTATTTTGAATGACATTCTTCTTTTTAAAAGCCACGCATATGGGATGAATAATTTTATTTAATTTCCTTTTGCATTAATTTTTTCTTCTCTTTTCTTTTCACTTTATGTTTCATTTCTTTTTTTTTTTTTTTTTTATTATTTTCTTTTTTTTCCCCTTCCTTCCTTCCTTAGTACTACCCTTACCAGGTGACATATATGTTCCAAATTACATAGTCTTGTATAATTATTGATAATTTTCTTCTTTTTTCTTCTCCTATTTTCTTTTTTTTTTTTTTTTTTTTTTTTTATAATTTTCTTTTCTCTCTTTTTTTCTTTTTTTTTTCCCTCCCCCTCCTTCGTTCGACACGTATACATCGAAAATAAACGTTCATATAAATTTCCATTATTATTTTAAGCGATATATAAATGAATTTAAAATATCTATGATCGAGATGAGATTATTATCTTATCTCGATCATAAATAATACGACAATGTAAATACATATCTATTCTTGGTGATATTATTTCAAGATAATTCTTTTCATTTGGCATTTAAAGGAAAAAGAAAAATAGAAAAAAAAAAAAATAGAAAAAAAAAAGAAAGAAAGAAAGGAGAAGAATGAGGAGGACAGGGGAAAAAAAGGTGGTGAGAGGTGGGGATGGGGGGCTGGAATGGAACGAGGGAAAAATTGATCGTCACGTGACAGTTGGATATCATAAATATTTCAAATGTATCATTTTTACTGGTAGACACTCTAACGTACGAAAACGAAACGAAAACGAAACGAAAACGAAACGAAACGAAACGAAACGAAATGAAACGAATAAATACAATTTTTCATTGTATTTTACTTTCTAGAGAGAAATCTATATGAAGCTTTTCAATCGATTTTGCGAGAACGTGGGTTATCGTAGAGGAAGAGATGGAGAAGGAGGAGGAGGAGGAGGAGAGGGAAAGGAAAAAAAAATCATAACGGTGACTAGCAACCATCAATGAGAGAGAGAGAGAAAGAGTAACTTTTCACTCATCACGTGACCCTCGAGTAGTTTCACCATCTCGTTTTTTCCATTTCATCGTATCAAGTCCACCCTCGAGCTCGACGCAAAAATGTTTTGCAGCCGCCATTTGTATCACGCCGCATTTATGTCATCTCCAGTCTCTCTCTCTCTCTCTCTCTCTCTCTCTCTCACTCTTTCTCTCTTTCTCTCTTTCTCTCTCAGTCGTTGCTACATTTTTTATTCGAACTCGTCGATTTTCTCTGCTACTCTCTCTTTCTCTCTCTTTCTCTTTCCTTCTCTCTCTCTCTCTCTCTCTCTCTCTCTCTCACTCTCTCTCTCTCTCTCTCTTTCTCTCTCACTCTCTGTTTTTCTGTATTTCTCATTCTCTTTTGTTTTATTTATTCCTAAAAAAATTCATAAATGAACGAAACGTAGAATGATAACGATAATAATAAAAGTAAAACGATTTTTGAAAAATGTATCAAACAGAATATCGTTGGAGAAAGATTAATGAATTTATCTCATTATTAAACTTACAACGTATAAAGAATTAATTTATCTGTTTTAACAAACTATTCTCTTTATAACGTATGCGTCTCTATGTATTTATGTGTGCACATTACGTTACAGTATTTTAAATAAAAAATTATAAATTATTTGACTTTTTAAAAAGTCGTTTCGTATGGGAAAGAACGTTCCTATAAAAAAAAAGATGTGTGTGTGTGAGTGTGTGCGTGTATGAGTGTGTGAGTGTGTGTAAGTATTCGTTCGATTAATTGATTAATTCATAATTCATAATATTTTTTTCTTCCACGTTGACAATACTTATTAAAAAGGTTAATTAATTTATATAGATGTATTATCGCTCGATCAATAAATTAATAGTTAATGATCTTTAATGAATATTAATATTTGTATATTATAAAGATAATACGAATCGAACAATCAAAGCTAGAGGGATATAATAGAGGGGATGAAAAAGGATAAAGAAAGAGAGAGCAAGAGAGAGAGAGAGAGAGAGAGGGTGGGAGAGAGAGAGAGAGAGAGAAAGAAAATTCAAAATGGAACATTGAATTAATAATTACTTAATAAAAGTTAATAATCGTGTATTATTATCTGCAATGTGTTTTTAAAAATCGGATGCACGCCCTATGTCGGATGTAAAATTTACCGAAAGGATTAAAATTGACACGTACGTGCAAGAGATTCAGAGAGAAAAAGAGAAAGAAAGAGAGAGAGAGAGAGAGAGAAAGAGAGAGAGAGAGAGAGAGAGAGAAAATTTGAAATAAACGCGTGAATGAATAATCGTTAATTAAATTTAATGTCCATGCAAATTCGTATGAAGTAGAATATATAGTTTTTGGAAATAATTCAAAGTGATGTTATAAAAGGAAAACTTGTAAAGGATGGATGGATTAAATGAAAAAGAAGTCAAACGGTGAGGAGGGGGTGGTTTGAGGGATGGGCGACGGGTAAATTGAAAAGTTGAATACTCGTATGTAACTCTTGAATTTATTAATAGAATCATCGATAAAAATCAATATCTATATAAGTCATTTTTAATTGACTTATATTTCGAAACGAATAATTAAATAACACTATTGAAAAATGATCGAAAGTGTTATATGCACGTAGTTGAAAAGTGAAGAGTGAGAAAGATAAATGAACGTAGAAAGATGGATATAAAAGAAATATTCGAAATTATAATAATTGTCGAATTTAATTAAATAATAATTTATAATTAAATAATATATATAATAATAATAATAATAATAATAATTATTATTATTATAATAATAATAATTTTGCATTCCTAATTAAATACAATAATTAAATACGCATACAATAATTTCATATATCTAATTAAAAATTAAATTAAATTGTTTTAGTTTAAAAAAAAAAAAAAAAAACGAAAGAAAAAGAAGAAAAAAAATGACTACGTAGGAGAGAAAATTTTTGAATAAAAAAATCATGAATAACATGTGTATATATAGGACGAGAGTGTAAGAGAGACAGATGGAGAAATACGACATTAAATCTTCGATTAATTAATAATTCATAAAAATTAACATATATATATATGTATATATACATATGTATGTTTTTTATTGCGTGTGTATGTGTATATGTATATGTATCATAAAGAATTTTTTGAACCATAAATTATATCCTTTTTAAAATGGAGCTGCCATTTTAATATATGCGGTAAAAAAAGTTAATAAAATAAAATAAAATTTCAAAGTTGCATTGTAGTTATGAAAAAAAAGGGATGTAATTACAAAAAAAAAAAAAAAAAAAAAAAAAAAAAAAAAAAGAGAGAAAAAAATCCACACTGTTCTAGATAAAAAGAAAAAAAAATTTCTTAGAAAAACATCAATGGAAGAGAATTAATTTCGAAATGTTTATGACTAAAGTAAAACGATAATTAAATCTCGAATCATAATTTTTCTATTATGAATCAATAATTAATTTTCTTGATCCTCGAAAGAAAGGAAGAACAAAAAAAGAAAAAAAAAAAAAAATAAGAGATCACTTATAGAGCACATTGAAATAAATCAAAAGTTTTCTGGTGTAAAAAATAAAGTCACTAGAAGTTCCACCTTAGAAAAATACGTATACGTACGTATTGTATTGAATTATAAAACAAAGAGAAAAAGAAAAGAAAAAAGAAAAAAAAAAAAAAAAAAAAGAAAAAAAAGAAAATATAGTACCATACGAATTAAGGAAGAATTCGATTTCGAATTGATTAATGTGAACTAATAATTAATTATTCTTATGCGAAGAACGAAAAATAGAAAACAAGAAGCAAGAAAAACAAAAAAAAAAAAAAAAGAAAGAAGAAGAAGAAGGAATAATATTTCATTTGTAGAGCGCATTGAAATAAATGAAAAATTTTATTCGTAATGAAAAAAAAAAAAAAAAAAAAAAAAAAAAATTCATTTCAATTTGTACGCGTACAGTACGTACGACGACGTACAGTATGCATGCATGTATCTATCTATATAAGTTTAATTGGGAAATGGTGTCGTCATTTAAAATAAACGATAAATCGATCCTTGAAATTGTTCCCTACGTGCATATGAGGTGGTGGTGGAGGGGTGGAGAAGGGCCAGGGGAGGGGAGGATAGAGGATTCGTATTTCGTGTTATTATCGACAAAGAACAATTCACGTTTTGGAATAGGCAGGCGGACAGTGCACGACGGAATAGTTACGTAGAGCGAAATCGGGATCGAATCT
>NC_062190.1:8553897-8558897 GCF_912470025.1 Vespa velutina | reverse complement strand
CTCTCTCTTTTCAATGAAACTTCACCATCATCTAATCAGTGAGATCTCATCTTTTTACATAGACGTCAACAGCACAATATATATTTCCTGGAAATGTAAAAAAAAAAAAAAAGAAAAGACATTTCAACGAATATTCCTCGTAATAATTACTTCGCGTTAATTATCTATCATATTCTGAAAGCTACTTTCTACTCTTCATTTTCATTTAAACGTTCTCGTTCTATTATCCCTAGTACCATCATCGACGATTATCGATAAAACGTTAATTACTTTGATCGTAATGACTGAATAAGACAAGAAGAAAAAGAAACAAAAAAGTAGAAATTGAAGAAGAAGAAGAAGAAGAAGAAAGAAATGAACAAGTAGAAATAGAAAGAGAAGAAGATATAACAGATAAGAAAGGAACGAAACGATAAGACGTTCTACAGATTGAATTAAGATTTAAAAATAGAACAATGTAAAAAGATACTTTTAAATCTAATTATCACATACTTATATCTAAGATAATGTTAATCATCTCTCTCTGTCTTTCTCTCTCTCTCTCTCTCTCTCTCTCTCTCTCTCTCTCTTTTTCTCTCTTTTTCAATTCTCTTCAGAAGATATCCATTACGTTCACATTTCTAACGAAATTGTACGTGAATTTTGTAATAAGCAATATATATCTGTCTATCTGTATGCATATGCGTGTATTTATATACAGAGTGATTCAAAAGTTCATAGTCGATTTTATATGAATCAATTATTCCTTCTTTTTAAGATTTTATCTTTTATCTTAAAATTATTCATCATCTTTCTTCTGTTTTCCTTTTTATTGTCCAAATAAGAAAACCATAAGCGTAATAATTTTTGGCACAGCCTGTATAATACACTATTACGTAGTATCGAGTCTCTCTTTCTATCTTATAGAATAAGATATTTACTATTCTCTCCCTCTCCCTCTCCCTCTCTCTCTCTCTCTCTCTCTCTCTCTCTTTCTCTTTATCTATCTATCTGTCTATCTATCTCTATCTCTTTCTTTCTCTCTTATGGGTCTCGGTGGCAATTTACCAATCAGCTTTATTAAATTTCGGTGTCTCCAATATGGCGGACTATGGGATAACTCAATCGCTCTATCACGCTGCAGATACCTACCTAGTGATATATATGTATATATGTATGTATGTATGTATGTATGTTTGTATGTATGTATGTATGTATGTATGTATGTATGTATGTATGTACCTATATTCATCCTAACACAGTCATCCCTGATCCCTAATAGAATCCTACGATAGATTGCGTGGAGGGGAAAGGAAAGTTATTATATTATAACAGGACTTTCCTCAAGGAGGAGAATATGAAAGGAGGAAGTTCTGATGTATCCTCCTTCGAGCTCTTCGGCATTCGAGCTTATGTAAAATCGAATCCAATGTTTTCGCCTATCTTATCTCGGATTAAATTCTCTGAAAGAAATGTATTTCGAAATCTTTGTTTCGTTATATCGTCGTATATCTATCGAATCGAACAAAATAATCGATTCATATAAAAATGTGTTTCATTGTAACATTTTTTATAATGATTATTATTATTATTATTATTATTATTATCATTATTGTTGTTGTTGTTGTTGTTGTTGTTGTTGTTGTTGTTGTTGTTATTGTTGTTATCACATATAATTATTATTAACAAATAATTATGTATAATAATAATTATAATAATAAGAAGTAGTATATTTAATAATAATATTTAAAATAATTAAATAATTATTTAATTGATAATATTAATAAAATATTTTATATTATAAAATTATCATTAAGTAATCTTTAATAATAATAATAATTATTATTATTATTATTATTATTATTATTATTATTATTATAGAGGGTGTTTTAATTGTTATTAAGTTGGATCATGTATGTAAGTGATAGTTGTTTAAAAAACAAACGATTTTAATTGAAGGGACGAAATTTTTAATGTTATCTTTTAAATAAATTATGATGATATGTATGAATTGTTATCATTCGTGGTAAATTTTTCAAAATGAAATAATTATCGTATTTATAGTTTTATGAAACATATTAAATTATACAAAATAATTATAAATAATAATAAATAATTTAAGATATATATATATATATATATATATATACCTAATATATATCTAAAAATATATCTAATGTCCTTTATTTATTCTTTAACGATATCTAAATCGAGCATGCAAAAAAAAAGAAAAAGAAGAAGAAGAAGAAGAAGAAAAATAAAAAAAAAAAAAGAAAATTGAAACAAAACAAAATAAAAAAAAAATCAGAGAAGTTACAGAAAAAAGTATATCGATGATCGAAATGTAAGTACAATACTATTAATTGGGGGATGAGGATATAGGGATGGTGATTGGGGGTGGGAGGACGGAAGGACGGAGGGAACACGACTTAGGAAAAAGATGTCGTAAAAGGGATACTTAGAAATAAACCACAAACTGTTTGGACGGAGGGACAAAAGGAACAGAAAAAAAAAAAAAGAAAGAAAAAAGACCCTAAACGAAATATAGCGTGCTGACCGAAGGATCGATATATATATATATATACATATATACATACATACATATATATATATACGTACACACGCTTGACTCGTCTAACTAGCCCGTCGTCCGTCTCGGTCCGTCGGGAAATCATCCCCTAGGCCTCTGACTCCAGCCAGTCACTCTACTCCAACCTACCCCTTCTCACCCCTCTCAACCTCGTCTCTTCTCTGTCGTCGTTCTACACCCTATCCCTATGGTGAAACGTTTCAGTCACTCTCTCTCTCTCTCTCTCTCTCTCTCTCTCTCTCTCTCTCTCTTGCCCTTGGTATCTCGCCCTACGGCGATTGATACATGGGACTTAAATTATACACACCCCCCTGATTCCCGACGCGCCTTAGGCACGCATGAAGTATGGATTCCTAACGGATTTCGGATAATCACGTAAAGGGCTAACTTTAAAATCCGTTAAACTATCCACCCACCCATATGTACATATACACACACACACATATATATATATATATATAGAGTCATATATATATATATATATATATGACTCTCTGTTTACATTATCGATATAAGCTTAATGATATTTGATAATGTATTATTATATATTTGATATACGATATGATTGATCGTGCGAATTTTTTCCTCCATTTCTCTTTTCTTCTTTCTTTCTTTTTTCTTTTCTTGGTTTTTCTCTTCTTTTTTCACGCTGTCTCTTATGGAATTTAATAAATGTATTAACTTTATAAATGCATTTCATTTTTTGTATTATTGTTATTATTATTATTATTATTATTATTATTATTTAATTGTCTTTTATTAATCAACTTGGTCATTTTCATTTATTTTTACTCTTATTTTTGTCGTTGTTATTGGTATTGTCCTTATTGCGATATATTATATGTATATTTTGATAATTAATTGTTATTTTTCATTTTTATGTCTTTCTAATTTACTTTCTTTATTTTTCTTTTCTTTTTTCTTTTTTTTTCTTTTTTCTTTTTTTTTTTTTTTTTTTTTTGTTATGCTAATGAGAAAATTTTTAACCAAATGGTTAATTAATTTTTACTTTATCTTTTTTTTTTTTTTTTTTTTTTTTCACCCATATAATATATTTGACTCGTGCGAGAGGACGTTCAAGAAATGAAAGGAAAATTGCAGAAATGATTTGCCTTAAGAAAGAAAGAAGAAAAGAAAAAAGTAAAAAAAAAAAAAAAAAAAAAAAAAAAAAAAAAAAAAAAATAACAAAAATAAACCCATATTATCTATCTTTGTACAATTAAATATTCAAAATATCCATAAAATTCTAACATCGTTGAAATATCGATCTGATAATTCTTTCTTTTTCTCTCTTTTTATCGACGGCTGTAATCTTTTCTAAAACGGTGACATATACATATATACATATACATATACATATACATATATATATATATATATATTGGCTGCAAATGATATTAATCCGGTTAACCGTGCAGCGTAAACGTTTCCATCCTGATTATCTGAAATGAATAGAAAACGTTTGAACGAGACAGTGGTGTCTGATCGTTTCGACGTTCCTGCACTCGAGCGTAGACTGGAGAGAGCGTGTTCGGGTTTTCGCCATTGATTTACGATAGACGCCATTAAATCACGCCACCGTCGAACCGAGTTCCGCAAATTTATGAGTGAACAAATCGCGGCCATTTATTTTGCTGAGAGGCAACCGTGACAAATAGCAAGCGAGTAATGTTCCTTATTACGAGAATGCTTGGTGTTAGAATCGCTGTGAATATTCTTTTTTTGATTTCATTTTTTTTTTTGCGTTTTCTTTTGTTATTTTTTTCATATTTTCGCTTTCTCTCTCTCTCTCCCCCCCCCCCTCTTTTTATTTTTTCTTTCTTTTTTTTTTTTTTCTTTTTCTTTAAGTTTTTATATTTCGTGCGCGTGCGCATGTGTGTGTGCGTATGGATGAGCGTGACATATTTAATCTTCATTATTATTTATCTCGTATAATTTGTTATTCAAAAATATTCAGAAATAAATACTGATAAATAGATAAATTAATGAATATTCCGTACAGTTCAGCGCACATATGGAGGATACACATACGTGCTCGTTTGGGCTGTTAACAATCGCTTCAAATGAAACCTCAAATCGTCGATGTAATCGATGATTCAAAATTTTTCAAAATGAATCATCGATCGGTTCATTTTTTTTTTCTTTTCTTTTTTTTTTCTTTCTTTTTTTTTTTTTTTTTTTTTATCGAAATGATTAATCAATAAAACGTTCGAATAGACGAACAAATTCATTGCTAATATTTAAATACATAATTAAAATGAATTCAAACATTGATTATAAACGACAACAATGGAATAAAAAATATTTTTTAAGAAATACTAATAAATTGGTTTTCTATGTCTCAAAAATTAGAAAAATATATATATATATATATATATATATATATATGTTTTGTCACATTTTCCGTCATTTCGAGAATAATTTGAAAAGT
>NC_062190.1:8531397-8548897 GCF_912470025.1 Vespa velutina | reverse complement strand
ACCAAACAATCGGAAAAAAGAAATTCACCCTCGAATACCTAACCCACCCCTATGCTCACCTTTTCACTACTCGCGGATATATGTCCTGCCTAGAGGCATTGGTTCGAACTTTCGAATGGTAAAAAACGAGCCTTCTTTTTGTTGGCAACCCTTCTTCGCTCGTTCAGAGTTACCACACTCGATCCATGCATTCCCAAGAGTCTCATAGAACCTTTCGTACGTCATTGTATGTGTGTATATGTATGTATATATATATATATATGTATATATATATATATATCGAGCGTCCATGTATATGTATATGTATAAAATTATATATGTACATGAACATATACAAATATACGATTTAGTATGTGTAGATATATGTATTCATGTATTTATGTATGTATAAATTTATATATGTATATACGTGCATATATGTATGTACATTTACATATATATTTGTTAGTATGTGTATTTATGTATAT
This sequence comes from Vespa velutina, assembly GCF_912470025.1. Lineage (NCBI taxonomy): Eukaryota > Metazoa > Arthropoda > Insecta > Hymenoptera > Vespidae > Vespa > Vespa velutina. The sequence continues at coordinate 8,548,430 of NC_062190.1, read as the reverse complement.
AAATATATATATATGTATGTATGTGTATATGTTGCAAGTACATACATCGTTAACATCAAAGTCGAATCGTGGGTCAAAGTGCATCTAGTAGTTCGTTTCGTAAAGCCGAGTGTATGTAAACGTAACCGGATTTAATTATCTTCGTTTAGTTTAAACGAGCTTCCTAGCGAATCGTCAAATTGTGATATCTTATCGATCAATTTTGTTATTAATAATATAACATTTATTTTTTAACTTCGAAACCAATATGATGATCAAAATCGTTTATATCGAATTTTAAGGTATGAAAATAATAGCGTTTTTATTTCTCTACATTTTCTTCTTTTTTTCTTTTTTTTTTTTTCTTTTGTCTTTTTTCTTTTTTCTTTTTTCTTTAATATTTTATTCTGTTCTATATTTTTCGTTTTTTTTTTTTTTGTTTCCATTTCTTCTTTATCTATTTGTTTATTTATTTATTTATTTATTTAATTTTTTTTTCTTTCTTTTTTTTTTTTTTTTTTTTTTTTTTTTATTTAATTCAATTAGCTTTTACCCTTTTAGACAGTCACGGTTTATAAATTGAAATGATAGATCGTTGAAATTTTATCTCGCGAGTAAATTGTTTTGTTTTTATTATTTTTTTGTTTTGTTTTGTTTTGTTTTATATATATATATATATATATATGTACAATTTTTTTTCTTTTTTTTTTTTTTTTTGTATCGATCAGTTTAGATATTTTCTATACAGGTTCGAGAGAAATTTTTATATAGTAACTTTCACTCGCTAATAATATTTAGTATTTCTATTTCTTATTTTTTAATTCTGTTTTTCTTTATTTTTTTTTTTTTTTTCTTTTTTTCTTTATAATTTTTCATAATTTTAATCGATTCAATCGGAACCTTTTTAAACGTTCATAATAATAATAAGTTCGATTGAAAAGGGATAAGAAGAGAAAGAGAAGAAAAATAAATTGACAAAAAATTCGAATGATTCGTGAAGAATAATAAAACGGTATGAAAACATTTTCTCATCGTGTAATTTGATTTTTTAAGTATATTTTATTACGATGAAGAAAAAAAGAAAAAAAAATAAAAAGAGGAAGGAAAAAAAAGAAAAGAAAAGAAAGAAGTAAGCAAACGTGCGTAATTTATAATTTGTTATTTGAATGGAAATGAGTTTTTTATGTTTTTTTCTTTTTTTTTTCTTTTCTTTTTTTCTTTCAGATACGCTTGAAATCGCTTTCTATTGAAATCGACAATCGACAAACAATGATCATTACTTTAAATATTCTAACTTATTCAGAAAAGGATATGAAAGAAATTTCTTCGGTCCATTTACCACACTTTGCTGGCCTTCGTACTTTACTCACGAAGTGAGAGTACGAATCTACAGTAATCTATCATCCTGATCCATCTATTTCTCCCAATGGAGTTAGAATTTTGTGATTCTCTGAGAGAGTAAGAGACAGACAGGAAGAGAGAAAGAGAGAGAGAGAGAGAGCAAGAGAAAATTGTACCTGTTGAAATTTGATAACCATCACTTTTCGACGTATTTATTACGAATGATCGATCAAGAAACAAAAACTTTCTTTTCACGTTTCTCCGTATATGTATGTATATATATATATATGTAAGATATATAAGGGATGTCCCAAACAAAAAGAAAGAAAAAAAAGAAGAAATGAACATTCACACGTTTTGTTCGTACGTACGTAAATTTACGATGAAAAAATGTAGGAGGAAAAAAAATGATTTAACTAAATAAAGAATAAATATATATATATATATATATATATATATATATATATATAAATTATCTCAAAGAAATTAATTGTAAAATTTTCTTATGGTCTTACGAGCAAAATTATCAAAATATCTCGACGTTCGAGATAAGAAATATATCCGTACGATTTAAGATCGTTGAAATGTCAACAAAAAAAAAAAAAAAAAAAAAAAAAATAGAAAAAAGAAGAACAAAAAAGAAATGAATAAAAAATTCTCTCCTTAATCTCATGTATGAAATTATGAAAAAAATTTTCAAGACGAAAGAAAAAGAAGAAGATGCCTTTTGAAATAAAATTCATCATTTCTTTATTCGTATCTTTATCGTTCTAATTTATTTGGTTGAATAATTTTTTGTCAAATATTTCTTGAACGATTTATAAATTTGTTTTTCTTTTTAATTTCTTTATTTTTCTTTTTTTATTCAATATGAATTTTTTTCCCTCTATCTTCGTATATTTCATTTGTTGAATAATTTTCAATTATTTCTTGAACAATTTCTCTATAATTTAGATTCAATCATTCAATCTACAAGTCTATTGTAGATACAATCCTTTTTTTTTTTTTTTTCGTTTATAATTTTCTTTTTTCGAATGGTCAAATATTAATCCTCAGGACTGACTTCGTTGTCTCCTCGTGAAAGGGGCAGGATTTTGGCTAGAAAATCGGTTTAAGGAGGGGTAGAGATGGTAGATGATAGAGGGGTGTAGGGGGTCAGAGGGAATAGAGGTTGGACAGGTTTTCGGTCCGTTGCTTTCTGGGTATCCTGAGGGATTCCGTTTTAGTCTCTCTCTCTCTCTCACTCTCTCTCTCTCTCTCTCACTCTCTCATTCTCTCTCTCAGCCTAGCTCACCGGTCAACTGACCGGAAACGTTTCCGGATATAAGTCTGGCCGATACCAGAAGCCGGACTACTACACAACCTACCATCATGAAACACACTATCTTCCATTTTCCTCAAGCACCCAGTTCGCTTCATCCATTTCGTCTTTCAATCTCGAATTTCCTCCCCGAGAATCCCTTTACTCTACTATCTTCGTCTCAAATCGACTATCTAATTTCACTCCTGCTATCCTACAAATGCGAGTGAGAAAGAAAGAGAGAGAGAGAGAGAGAGAGAGAGAGAGAAAGAGAGAAAGAAAAAGAGAAAGAGAGAGAGAGGGACTAGAGAGAGTTCAATTATTATTACTTTGTCAAAAATATATTGTTTCCGGTAAATAATAAGAGACAAAGTATCTAAAGTGATATAACATTTGTTTATACAGTTTTTCAATGTTTGTTATTTTTTGGAAAATTCTATTAAATAAATTCGTAAAGGTATGTGCAATTTTGTTGATTATATATACATTATATAAATATAATTATAATTGAATAATTAAATGAGAAATTTTTAAATTGTTCAATATATATTATATATATATTCATTTTAATAGATATTATATATTAGACATAATTAAATAAATATGTAAACAAACTAATAGGTAAATAAGTATATTTTTTTTAATAAATAATATATATATATATATATATATATATAATGTATCAATAGATATAAATTGCATAAAAAGAAAAGAAATAAGGAAAACGAAAAAGGAACACCGCACACATTATCACCAAAAGATTTTTTGTTCATTCACAATATAATATCCCTTTTCCCGCCAATGCCACCCTCTTCCTCCTCCTCTTTAATATTAACAATATAACAAAAATGAATGAAGATAATAATAATAATAATAATAATAATAATAATAAAATTTCGAAGCTGTTCGTTTGATCGCAAAGAAAATGAAGAGAAACTTGGAGGAATAGAATTAGACGGTAGAGAAGCTGGAGAAATAAGAAAAGATATAGAAGGAGGAGGGGGAGAAGGAGGAGGAGAAAGAGGAGGAAGTGAAGAAGGAGTAAGAAGAGAAAGAGGAGAAGAAGAAAGTAGAGAAACTAGGTGGAATAGCATGGGAAGAGGCATTAAGTATTAATCGTTGTCTCTCTCTTATGCCCGCGTGGTTCACACAACCATGGGGCTCTCTCTCTCTCTCTCTCTCTTTCGCTAACGTGAACACGCGCTACAGATTTCTATTAAAATTGTCCGGAGTTTGTCACGCCCCGTGATTCCGCAGAGAGTTTTACTTAGCACACACCTTATTAGACGTCGTCGCTCTTAATTAACTCGACGGCAGTTCATCCACGCCCGGTTTTACTTCCAACATAGCTCGCAGCAACCACCCTTATGAAGTACCCCTTCTCTCATCCTTGCCTCTCCCCTCCGCTCCCGTTCACTTGCCATCCTTCAACCTGCCGCATCTCTACCCCTCTATCTTCACTACCCCTAACCTTCCACCCTCCCTACCTACCTACCTATCGCCCTTTTCCTCCTCTTCCTCCTCCTCCTCCTCCTCCTCCTTCCATGAAATATGCTCGACTTTATCTTTGCAAGTAAATAGGTCATACATATCCAATTACAAAGGTTAACTGACTGACTGAATGACTGATTGAATGAAAGAATGAATGACTATTAGTATTTATTGTTACTCCTGCTACTGATACTATTATTATTATTATTATTATTATTATTACTATCATTATTGTTACTATTATTATTGTTATTATTAATAATATTCTTAGGGTAACTCGAATTGATCTTTTGGATGATCGAAATTCGAGGTATTCTTTGACGAGTGCCAAAATTTCTTTCAAAACACATAAACGTACACTCGTAAGCATGGTTAATATCGATCGATTTCGATGATTCAATATTTACGTTTCATTTATCAAACATACTTACAATTTTATTATATATATATATATATATAATAAAATATTTATATAATTAGAATATATTATACAAGAATTATTGTATATAAGGATATATTTTATATAAATAATAATATAATATTTGCCATAACATCCAGTTTTTCTTTTTAATAGTAAATATATAAATATTTAATGGTAGAATATTATTAATAATAAATAATAATAAATATATGTAGTTATAATAGTACTAAGTAAATATATATTATTATTATTATTATTATTATTATTATTATTATTATTATATTTATTTTGTCAATACGAATATGATTTATATGTAAGAAATGCGTATCTATTATTTTTTAATAAAAAGAAAAAAATAAAAAAGAAAAAAAGAAAAAGAGACAAAAGTAAAAAATATAATACAAAAGTGATAATTAAAAGAATCGTTTAAAAATTATCGACATTATTGATTTGTCAAAAATTCATTAAACTCCATTATCTAACAATAATTATTAACCCACGTATTAAAACGTTAATAATTGACATTATTAATAAATGTATCTAATGATTAATTATTAACGTTATTAACGCGTATTAAATCGTTAATTATTAAAGCTATTAATAAACGTATTTAATACCATTTCTAAACTGTTCTAATATTTTCCGTTCTTTAGCTTAAATACAAGCGAAATTAATAAATACAATCATTCTCCATTTCTCTCTCTCTCTCTCTCTCTCTCTCTCTTTCTCTCTTTCTCTCTTTCTCTTTATACTCACTATCCCTCTCTCCCTCCCCTTTTACTGAAAGAGTGAAGAAATATCCGTGAGAGAGATAGAGCCGTACTAGAAAAGACATACGAGCGACCGCGAGATATTCGCTCGTAAAAGTTTTGGTGGTTTTACGAAGAGACGGGGGGGAAAAAAGAAGAAGAAGAAGAACAAGAAAAAAAAAATGGAAGAAAAAGTGGAGTAGGAGGTGGAGGAAGAAGAAGAAGAAGTATAAGTAGAAGAAGAAGAAAAATAAATAACAACCTGTCCGTGCGTACGCGTGGTAACCTATGTATATATGTATACATATATATATATATATATATATATATATATATATATATATGTAAACATACTTACAATATATACATACATATACGATACATATATATGTATATATATATATGTATGTATGTATGTATGTATATAAGTGATCTCCGTCTGGTGCATGTTTTATTCAAGTAGAGACGGTAAAAAGTTTTGAAAACTGAGATCGATCTGATTATCGCAGAAAAGTGGGAGTTGGAAGATTGGGAGGGGGATGGGGTGAGATTGAGGTGAGAGGCATCTTTAACGTCTTAACTTACGATCAAGCGCAAGATGAGAGCATATTATTTTTCTGTCTCGACAAACCCTCTTCCCTTTCTCACCCTTCTCTCTCTCTCTCTCTCTCCCTCTCTCTCTCTCTCTCTCTCTCTCTCTTTCTCTCTCTCACTCTTTTCAACTATCTTCTTACCCTCTCTTATATTTTTAGAGATAAACGAAACAAAGATACAGTGAGAAAGAGAGAATGAAAGAGATAGAGAGAGAAAGTTAAAGTGAGAAATAAAAATAGAGAGAGAAGAATTAACGAATAAGAAAAAGAGAGAAAAGTAATGAATGAAAAGGAAAAAAAAAAGATAATCAATAGGAAAGAAAATAACGCATAATGCGTAAGAGAAAGAGAGGAATAATAGCGAATGAGAAAAAAGAGAGAAGAAAACTAGTGAATAGGAAAAAGAGAGGAAAAGATAATGATTGAATGAGTGAAAGAGAGAGAGAGAAATAATGAATGATAAAAAGAGAGAAAAATAATAAATGAAAAAGGAAAGAAAGAGATAGTCAATAAGAAAAACAGAGATAGAGAGAGAGAGAAAGAGAGAGAGAGAGAGAGAAGAGAAAAAAGATCAGTGAATGAAAAATAAAGAGAAATATAGTGTGTCTGGAAGAAAAGAGAGAAAGATAATCGATAAGAAAGAAAGAGAGAGAGAGAGAGAGGGAGAAAGAGAGAATTAGTGAATGAGAAAGAAAAGAGAAAGCCGGTGAATAAAAAAAAAAGAGAGAAAGAAGATAATCAATGTGTGAGAACGAGAAAGAGAGAGAGAGAGAGAGAGAGAGAGAGAGAGATAATGAATAAGAAGAAGAGAAATAAAGAGAAATATAGCGAATAAGAAAAAGTGAGAAAAATAGTGAATGAAAGAAAGAAAAAAGGAAGAAAAGAAAAAGGAAAGAAAATAGTTAATAAGAGGAAGGAAGAAAGATAGTGAATAAGAAAAAGGGGAGGTAAATAGTGAACGAAAAGGGAAAAGAGAAAGGAAAGGCGAGAAAAATAGCGTACGAGAGAAGCAAGGAAAAGATAGTGAATGTGAAAAAAAGAGAAAGACAATGAAGGAAAAACATAGAAAGTGCGAGAGAGAGAGAGAGAGAGAGAGAGGACAATGAAGGATTAAGAGAGAAAGAGAGTGAATAAATGAGAGAGAAAAGGAGAGAAAGAGAATGAATGAAAGGGAAAGTAAAAGAAATAGAGATGAGAGAAAGAGAGAGGAAGAGAGAGCAAATGAATATGTAAAGTATGAGAAAGAAAGAGAGAGAGAATGAACGAAAGTAGAGAAAGAGAGAGAAAGTGAACGAAAAAGAGAGAGAGAGAGAGAGAGAGAGAGAGAGAGAGTGGGTGGGAGAAAGAGAGAGTGAAAGAGGATGACAATCAATGGGTGGCAGGAGACAGACGGGAAGAGGGGATAAAGAAAAAACTTTTTCATCAGACTCGCGCGCAATTTATTCGCGAGTCTACCTCGGGCCATTCTGCAGCGATACAAAATGAGCCTCCCACCGTCGTAAATCCATCGGGCAAGCAAGAGAGAGAGAGAGAGAGTAAGAGAGAGAGAACAGAGAGATAGAGATAGAGAGAGAGAAAGAGAGAGAGATGGGTGGAGGGAAAGTGAAAAGAAAGAGAGAGGAGAGAGAGAGAGAGAGAGAGGGAAAGAGTGGAATGAGAAAAGCAGTGAAAAATACATCCTCTTCTCCTCGAAAAATACACTCTTAGCTACCTACGCGCTTCACGATGCACACAGAAGAAAGAAAAGAAAAAGAAAGAAGAACACTAAAAAGAAGAAAAAAAAGAAAAAAAGCAATGAAAGAAAAGAAAAAAAGGAAAGGTCGGCCGATGTCATTTCGTTCGAAGGGCAACTGAATTGAGTGATAAGGATGGGTTTTGGGTGGGAAGGATGACAAGGGTAAATCGATGACTACCATTCTTTTTGTGGTCGTCATTTTTGTCATCGCTTTTCTTTTTTCTTTTCTTTCTTTTTTTTGTTTTTTCTTTTTTCTTTTTCTTCTTTTTTTGTTTTCTCTTTCTTTTCTTTTTCTATTTATTTATTTATTATTTTTTTATTTTACTTTTCTAATTATTTTTCTGCCGACGAACGAGAATATCTTTCGTTTATTTCGATTGTTTTCTGGTTATTTATTCTGTTTCGACGTTTTTAAAATTATCTTTCGACGAATGAGTATTTCTTCTCTCTCTCTCTCTCTCTCTCCCTCTTTCCCTTTCTATCTGTCTCTTTCTCTCTTTTATTCGTTCGATTGGGCTTTTAAGTTCTTTTTCTATTTATTTATTTTTTTCCTTCATTTTTTATTATTTTTTTTTATTTTTTCTTTCTTCTCCTTTTACGTAATATAACTTTTTATTTACACGCTTATCTACAATAATATGCAGCTATATTTTATGAGTTTTACTTCGTTTTATTTCTTGCATATTCTGTTTGTTGGTTTTTTTCTTTTTCTTTTTTTTTCTTTTTTTTTTTTTTTTGGAGGAGGATATTGTTTTACTTTTATTGTTAATACAGTATAATAAAATGGGTTTATGTAATATAAGTAACGATATATATATATATATGTATTTTATAAAATTATATATTTTCTAAATTACTTATATTATCTATCGTATTAAAATTAAATACAACAAATATTTGAATTATTCTGATTTTAATTATTCAAATCTACATTATCTCTTTATTTCGAACGATTATTTTTCCCTATCTAATTGAAATTCATAATTATTTCTGTCTTTTTTTTTTTTTTTTTTTTTTTTTTTTTTTTTTTTTTTTTTTCACGTTCGATATTAACGATTTATACGAAAGAGAGACGTACACCTGACGTTACGATCCATGTTTCCTCCCTCTGCTTATCTTCATGTTTGTGGAAAAAAAAAAACAAAAAAAAAATATATATATATCTACAAATATCCACATAAAAGAGCCACATAGATACACACACACACACACACATAATATATATATACATATAAATATCATAATAATAATATATAAAAAGAAAATATGTGACGAGGTCTCGTAAAAATAAAATTCGAAGATGGGATAGAACGAGAGAGCAATTTTCTATATTAAATCCGATCGGAAGTTTGATCGGTGCTCTTCTATTTTCCGACTCTGTACTTCGGTTCACCAATATTATACCGCAAATCCAATGTCCGCCAATCTGTCCGTTTAATCGACGTTCCGGTATATCGCTGGTGCTTTTTCGTTTTTTTCCCCCCCCCCCTTTTTTCTTTTTTTTTTCTTCTTCTTTTTCCTTCTATTTTCTCTCTCTCTTTCTCTCTTTTTTTCCCCTTTTTTTTCCTCTCTTTTCTTTTTTTTTTTTTTTTTTTTTTTTTTTTTTTTTTTTTTTTTTTTTTTTTTTTTTTTTTTTTTTTTTCAGTACTCCCGGTTGTTCGACTCGGTGTTTTACTTCGGCACCCCTTTTCACGGTTAGACGATTTGTGTCAAGCTTGAACAAGAAAGAACGAGAGAAAGGACATTGACCTTTCTTTTTTTTTTTCTTCTTCTTCTTTTTTCTTCTCTGTCTAATCCGTATATTGCTTATCACGGGTATTTGTTTTTTTAATCTCTGTCACCGCATATGTATGTAAAATTATGTCCGAGTCGTTTGATAAAAATATAATATTCATAAATTGGATATTTTTTTCTTTTTTTTTTTATTTTTTTTTTTTTTTTTTTTTTTTTTTTTTGATCATTTTTCTTTTTTTCAAGTTCATTCATAAAGAAAAGAAAAAAAAAAAAGGAAAACTTGATAATTCTTAAAAATCTTCGAAATAAGGAATCCACGTGTGTTCCTATCTAAATTTGAAATTTATTCATTAATAAATACTTATTTTTATATTTGAAAAAAACAAAAAAAAAAAAAAAAAAAAAAGAGAAAGAAAAAAAAGAAAAAAAGAAGAGAAAACATCGATGAATATCATGAGAAGAAGGATTGTGATCGAATCGAGATGACAAGATTATGGCGATACATACATATTTTACGTTCCATTGTGTGTCGAATGACGGGAAGAGTTCTCTGATGCATGATTTATGAACCGGAAGTCGGCAAAGTACGCACAAATGAACATCCGCGACAAAGTATTCCTCATGATCTTTCAAAAGACTCCGTATTCGTCGATAGTGATCGAGATACGTTGATTGAATATTTAATAAATTTTAACAAACAACTGACGGTACATTCAATTTTCTTCATAATGATTTTAATTCTATAAAATACATTTGATTTTAGTTGAATTAAAAAAAAAAAAAAAAAAAGAAAAAAGGGAAAAAAATGAAAAAAATATTCATTATCGTTCTAATAATTACGTCCTATTTTTTATTATTATTATTATTATTATTATTGTTATTGTTATTGTTATTGTTGTTGTTTTTATTGTTGTTATAATCGTATCATAATGAAAAATTATCGACGTATGCGATAGTTTGATATCTTTAAATTTTTTTTTGATCCTTTTCTTCTTAAATAAATTGATTTTGATTTGTACGATTGAAATATAAATTCGATAAAATATTTCGTACTAGAAATTTATATGAACGTGAAAAAGTAAAAAAAAAAAAAAAGAAAAAATTACTGACTTATAATTATAACACATATATATATATATACATTATATTTCAAATTATCGAATATGTTTCTCTAAGAATATTATTAATTTTATCGTAGTGATCAAAAATTTATAAAATAAAAAGAGAAATGTAATGAGCACTCAGTATAATATCGTATATAACGAAAGAACGATAGTTACAAAAGAAAATTTATGATCTTTGGATTCACGTTAGAAAGAAAAGAAAAATTGAAAAAAAAAAGAAAAGAACAAAGAAAGAAAGAAAAAATTCAAAAATGTCAGATTATCAAAAAACATGTAATTCATAAAGTTTCTTTAAAAATGAATTATTTTATCATAACATAATAATTTTATAATATTTTTTTTTTTTTCACAATATTATTACGTTAATGTTATTAAGATATTAAGAAAAAGAGAGGGGGGGGAGAAGAAAAGAGAAGAAAAAGGAAAAAAAGAATAAAAAAAAAGAAAAGAAAAAAAAGGAAAAAGAAACATCTCGAACAATTGAAAACAAATTAAATATAAAAGAGAGAAAAAAGAAAGAAAGTAAAAAGAGGAGGAAAGAAGGAGAAAAATTGGCGAGCTCTTGCAAAAAATGATATTGATTTTTAATTTCGATGAGAAGAAAATTCGATCTTCTCCAAAGTACACAATCAAATCTAAATCTCTTATACGTTATATTTTTTACGTGCGGTGGATGAAACGGCACGGAAAAGTGAGCAAGCATGATCCACTAACACAAAGAGAAAGAGAGAGAGAGAGAGAGAGAGAGAGAGAAAGAGAGGGATAGAGAGAGAGAGAGAGAGTGATGCCTGGTTGCTCTCTAACATTTTCTTATTTGTAGAAATCGCGAGGTGGAAACGCCGAGTATGATTCGTGTCTCTACGTGACATAGGAACACGACCGGAATCACGTTTATACGTGCTTTGAGGTTTTCCTATAGTGTTCCTTCTTCATATTTCTTTTATGAGAGAAAGAGAGGGTGAGATAGATAGAGAGAGAGAGAACGAGAGCGAGAGAGAGAGAAAAAGAGAGAGAGAAATAGATAGATGGAAATAATAACTAGAAAGACAAAGAAGCACGCATACGAAGTTATTGATATATATATATATATATATATATATATATATATATATATATATATATATATATATTATTAGATATCGACAGAATGGTTTATCAATTTCTTCGTGAAAATATTTTCATCTTAATATCGTATGCCAAATGGAATTGCAGTAATTCGTTTGTTTACCAAGAACTGAATAGAAATAGCGATATTAGAAAGTAAATATTTAATTCTAATAAGAGAGATAAAAAAAAATATATATATATGTGTGTATATGTATATATATATATATATATGTAGAAATATAAAAAGGATGTTGAATAATGGATGCAATATAGAGACAAAGACGTCTAAACTGATAAGTTTATCTAAATTTCATAAACGAAACGAATTCGCAAATATTTCAATGAATCCTCGAAATAGTAAGATTTTTATCGATTTAACTTATCTATGTACATATGATATATGCTTGTATATATGTATGTATACAGGATCCCAGAAATAAAGTCTTTATATAGGGGAAAAATATTTATTCCTACATCTGTTAAAAAAAAAAAAAAAAAAAAAAAAAAAAAAAAAAAGAAAAAGAAGAATAGAAAAAAGGAAAGAAAAACAAAAAATGAAAAAAAAAGAAAAGAAAAGAAATAATATTCCCAAAAAGAATTTACGTTGTTTATATTGATCATTTATGCAATCATGCAATTATAAAAGCTTAGTAGAAATTCTAATTATTTCGACGAACAAATTTTTACGTTCGAACGATTGGTACTTGATGAAAAATTCTTGAATAATAATAATAATAATAATAATAATAATAATAATAAACAAATAGAAACAAACGTAATCGAAAATTATAATCCGAGATAAAAATGAAATATTTTTAAGTTTTATACTATCGAACGCCCTTTACACGTTGAAAATGTATAATGCCATTGAAATATATAGAAAATTTTTAAATTAGTTAAAACGCCAGCTGGTAACATTTCGAATGTTTCCTTCGATGATATTTCATTCAGTCAATCATGCACTGTTCGCATCGAAAATGGGTGGGAGAGGAGATAGAATTGGAATATCGAAAGGTATATATATATATATATATATATATATATATATATATATATATATAGAGAGAGAGAGAGAGAGAGAGAGAGAGAGAGAAAGAGAGAGAGAAGAATAGTTTCCATGAAGGAGTGGGGGATGGGTGAATGGGTGGAATAGGAGGGTTGAACCAACCCTTCGATGTCAAACGATTGGACGAACGTTTCGCACTTCGTTTTGTACTACGCGTGACGTCAGACACACTCGAACACTCGTTCGTGAATCATTCGGGAAATAATACATGAAAAAGAGAGAGAGAAAGAGAGAGAGAGAGAGAGAGAGAGAGAGAGAGAGAGAGAGAGAAGGAGTCAATAAATTTTCGCCTTTTTTCATCGGAGCTAAACGTTCATTCCTTAATGACTATATAACTTATCCTCCTTTTTTCTTTTTTTTTTTTTTTTATTATTTGATTCGTCGAATTTTATTAATGATAACATATATATATATATATATATATATATATATATATATATATATATATATATATATAAAATTTAATATATTGAGTCAGCTAATCTGCCGTCGACCTTTTTCCTTCATATCTTTCACGAACTTTTCTATAAGAACGTCTTATGAGATTGAAGTTCGAACGAAGAAATGAGTTACAAAGTTTTTACCGAAAAAGCTTTTCGGTTATTTTAATAAATTCTATTATATTTGTATATTACGTATGGTGTATATACGATATTATGCGGCTTTTTTTTCTTTTCATATGATGTGTGTGTGTGTGTGTGTGTGTGTGTGTGTGTATGTTTGTGCATAAATATCTACGTGTCTATATTAATAATAATATAAAACGAACGAGTATTAGTTATTTTCTTCTTGCATTTAAAAATTTTATCAAGAATTTTATTTTATGTATTTTATTTATAATTTATTGCATCGATGAAAATTATTTATTATCGTTAAATAATAACGATTGCAATTTACGCTCGTCGATGTTAATTATTACAATTGTTCGATAATTGTTTCTAATCGTACGATTTGTTAATTATTATATAATTGCCGAATTATTTATGATTATGAATTATTCACGTACAAAACTAAACGTATTGTTATATATATATATATCAAATTTTATATACATACATTAGCATGTATTTAATTAAATTAGATTTTATTTATATTTTATTATATACTTATTATTATTTTATTAAATACGTGATATAATAATTTTAATAAAATAATAATAATAATAATAATAATAATAATAATAATAATAATAATAATAATAGTGAAATGGTAATAATAATGCTATATGTGCATTGATATAAGTATAATATATATATATATATATATATTTTTTTTTTTGTATATAGTCGTGGAAATAATTAATCGCTAGAAAAGAAATCATAATTAATATTACTCGATGATTATCCTAGGAACAAAAAGAAAGGTGAGATAAAATGAAATAAAATAAAAAGGAAAAAAAAAAAAAAGAAAAAAAAGAAAAAAAGAAAAGTGCAAAGAACTTGCCGTTCCTATAAACTTATTATTTAACTTAATCGTTACAATGAATAAAATCGTAAGTGAAAGGAGGGAAGAAGAAGAAAGAAAAAAAGAAGAAGATAAAAAGAAAAAAAAAAAAAAAAAAAAAAAAAAAAAAACTGCAAAAGAAGTCAAGAAAACATTGCTGTGTGTCATTACTGTGATGTAAACTGAGATACAAAGCCGTTTCACGAATTAGTAGTACGTAGCTATTAATTATATTGCCATGTAAAACGTTCCCCGTGTAGTAAGATGAAACCCCAGTGTTGTAAGTGTCCGTTTTGGTCGGGTATCCCGAACGACAGATAGACGCATAGAATTAGTGCCATGCGTTAATTCGAGCGCGAATTTCAAGCAGCAGCCGATGGAATAGGAAGTGGAAGAGAGGAAGTGGAAGATAGGAAGAAGAGGAAATAGGAAGAGTGAAGAGAGAGGGGTAAACGTGAAACTGGAATCCCTTCTTGTGCCTCAAGGGATAGGCTATTAATGTGAACCATCGAAGGGCGTTCGAGTATGTCGAGTTAAGGGTTGTGTTCGTCCCTTCGATTAAACAGTCGACAAACTTAAGCCTCCATTTACAAATGACCGGTTTGGATTTATGTATATATACGTGTACATACACATACAATATATGTGTGTATATATATATATATATATATATATATATATATATATATATATATATATATATATATATATATATATATATACAGTATATCTGAAACAACATAACTGTAACATTAAAATTCATTACATGTACAGTTAGATGCATATATATATATATATATATATATATATATATATATATATATATATATATACATAGATATGTATACGTATATGTATATGTCGTAGTATTTAATTAGATGAATTTAATACAGTCCTTTTTTGTTTTTTTTTTATATATATATCAGTGATTAATATCTTTTCCTTTTTTTTTTTGTTTTTTTTTTTTTAGAATGGCAATCTTTATTTAATATATTGAATGTTAAAAAAAAAAAATTAATAATATCTTTCTCATGTAAATTATATATTTATCTATATTTTCATTTATATTCGTAAAAATTGTAATATTTTGATAATGACATGAGTATATATGATAACGATTTTTTTATAATATATATTGAAAAGTTCATATACCTATGTGATATAATAATTATAATAATTATAATAATAATAATAATAATAATAATAATAATAATAATAATGATAATAATGAAATGATAATAATAATAATACTGTATGTATGCACATTGATATAAGTATAATATATACGTAAGCATGATGTAATAATAACAACAATAATATTATTATGTACATACATAAACATGTGTTTAAAATATATTTATAAAATGTCATAAAAAAAATTTTTTTTGTTCTTAATTACATTATACTTTATATATTATATGTTACATGGTGACGTTATCTTCATTACAGCACGATTAAACTTATATACAAAATATAATGGTAATAAAAACAAAAAATGAAAAAAAAAAAAATGTGAGAGAACAACAAAATTAATGCGATTAATCAAATCGTATCGTGATTTTCAAAAAAAAAAAAAATATATATATATATATTATCTACCAACGTATTATTTATTACGTAATTAACAATTTTCGATCTATCGATCGATCGCATTCGATCTTCGTCGCAAGACGAAGAAGAGAAACAAAAAAGAAAAGAAGAAAAAACTAATCAACTATTATTTTACCATAATGACATTTATTTCCTTTTCTTCTTTTATCTTGTCCATTTGTTCGCTCGATGAACTAAAAGAAAACGAAAAAAAAAAAAAAAGAAAAAAAACGAAAACGAGAAAGAAAAGAAATAAAATAAAATGACAACCAATCTGTTTATCCATTCAGAGACGAAGTAATGACGAAGTAATGTCGAATCCACTCGACGTAATTTATTTTTCATTTTTTTCTTTTCCTTCTTTCTTTTTTTTCTTTTTTTTTTTTTTTTTTTTCTCTTTTACTTCTCATCGTAAATGTAATTAACTGTTTGATAGTTTGATGCTTATGTAAACGCACGATAAAAAAAAAAAAAAAAGGAGAAAGAAAAAAAAAAGAAAAGAATGGAAAAATAAATAAAAGATGCGAGAGAGAAGATGGGAGGATGGAAGAGAGATAGGGTGAGGATAAGAGAGTGAGGTTGAAAGAGAGAGAGAGATGAAGGATGAGACAGAGAGAAGAGAAGGGAACAGAAAGGGGGAATGAGAACGAGCAAACAATTTCGTTGAAACGCAACTAGTAAGGTAAAGGGCAGGGAGTGACTGACTGACTGACTGGCTGGCTGGCTGGCTGGCTGGCTGGCTGGCTGGATGGCTGGTTGACTGGTTGGCTGGTTGGCTGGCTAGCTGATTGGTTGGCTGGTTGCTTGCTCGTCTCGAAGGGTTACAAAGGTACTCTCCCTTCTTTAAACGCGTGTCTAGAGAGCCTTGTGTATATGCCGACGAAAGGCAAAGGTAACGCGGTGGGTGGTGCACTGATGGAAGTAGAGAAACGAAAACAAAGCTAGTGACAAGAGAATAGGAGAATGAAAGAGAGAGAGAGAGAGAGAGAGAGAGAGAGAATGATACCGACAAGTTAACAAAGAAAGGGTTGATATCTATGCCTTTCACTTTCATATCTCTTTATCTCTTTTGTCTTTTTATATTTTTATATCTCTTTCTTTATATATATATGGCTTAAATGAATTAAATGAATTCATCTCTCTCTGTGTGAGTGAAAGAGAGAGAGAGAGAGAGAGAGGGGTGGGGGAGAGAGAGTATATATATATACGTCTACTTTTTCTTTTTATGTCTCAATATATTTATCTCTTTTTCTTTTTATAGATTTTAATCTTTTACTTGTGTGAGAGCGTGCATATGCGTGTGCGATTGTGCGTGTGTGTGTGTGCGTGTGTGTGTGTGTGTGTGTGTGTGTATGGTAAT
>NC_062190.1:8519029-8531197 GCF_912470025.1 Vespa velutina | reverse complement strand
CTGTTACTACTACTGCAACTATTACTACTATTGTTACCGTTACTACTTACTACTGCTTCTGCGTACGATGGTGGTTCTGCGTGTTATGGGTCGTGTCGTGTTATGGTTGTGTTGTGTTGTGTTGTGTTGTGTTGTGTTGTGTTGTGTTGTGTTGTGTTGTGTTGTGTTGTGTTGTGTAGTGCGTTTTGGGTTCATGATAACAAGCAACGTGTATTTGTATGCTTGGTATGTGTATATGAGATTCGTTTTCGATTCTCGTTTTCCGTTCTCGTCCATTCTCGATTATATCCTCTTCCTCGTCTAATCTCATTCATGATATTGTCATTTCCTCTCTCTCTCTCTCTTTCTCTCTCTCTCTCTCTCTCTCTCTCTCTCTCTCTCTCTCTATCTATCTATCTATCTATTTCAATTCGTAAGGATATCTTGATTCTAATAATTGATATTAAAATCTATGATCATTAATCATTTTTAATGTATTTATTTACATCTATTGCACGATCATAATCATGTATATATTCGTTTGAATTTTTTTCTTCAAGATTTCATTTCTACAGGTTTTATTCTTCTTTTTTTTCTTTTTTTTTTTTTCCTTTCTTTCTTTCTTTCTTTCTTTCTTTCAATCACATTTTCTTCTTACAATCGATAATTTTGTTTGTTAAATCGTGAATTATTGATGGTAAAAGAAAACAAATTTTTTTATTATTGCCTCGTCTTCGAGATTTTTATTAAAATTTTTATCGTCAAACGAAAAAAAAAGAAAAAAAAAAAAGTACTTTTAACTGAACACTGTATTTATTTTTTTAAATATTATATACAATATATATATATATATATATATATATATATATATATATATATATAATATTTTATATCGTATCAGTTATTACATGCAATAATTATTACTGTACACCATTAATTTAATTTCAGATTCGTTCTAATGTTATCAAAATATATTAGAGTGATTGAAAATTTTTGATAAATTTCAACATTATCTTCAATTTAATGACTACAAATATATATAATTATATATTGCAATTCATAAATGAATTCAATCTCGAAATATAAAACACACACACACGAATACACACGTGCAATAACAAAGAGAAAATTTATAGCCACGTAAAGGAAAAGAAAGAGCGAAAAAGTTTAGAAATAAAAAAAATTCTCACGTCATATCGACGGCGCATCGAATGAAACGAAAGATGGCGGAGGGGAAAAAAAAAGAAAATTATACTCCACGGTGCAATTTAGCAGAGCCGCGTAAATCTAATCAAAAAAAAAAAAAAAAAAAAAAAAAGAAAAAGAAAGAAAAAAAAAAAAAAAGAAAAAAAGAAAACTATCAGCGATACACACAATACCAAAGACACCAACATATTGTAGGATGTCTTGTATTCTCTTCGTGAGAATACAAGGATCTCATTCGTTCTTTCTTTCGTTCATTCGTTCATACGTTCATTCGTTCGTTCGTTCGTTCGTTCATTCGTTCGTTCGTTCATTCGTTCGTTCGTTCATTCGTTCGTTCGATCCTTCGTTCGAGAGAGAAAGAGAGATGAGAGAGAAAAAAAAAAGGAATTCATTCTTCTAGGGTAAATTCAATTTTTTCCCTAGGCAACAAAAAAGAAGCGTAGTCGATCGTGAGGTCGACCTCATTCTCTCTCTCTCTCTCTCTCTCTCTCCCCCTTTTTTTCTCTTTCTCTCTCTTGATGTTCGGCTTTCTTTCATCGATCAATAGCTCTCTCTCTCTCTCTCTCTCTCTCTGTCTCTTTCTCTCTCTCTGTCTCTTTCTCTCTCTCTGTCTCTTTCTGTCTCTCTCCCTCTTTCTCTTTCTATCTCTCTCTCTGTCTCTCTCTCTCTCTCTCTCTATGTCTTTCTCTCTCTCTTTCATTCTCGTTTACTCGCTTCCTGTCGTTTCTTTCACGATTCTTTTCCATCAGCAACTTTGACATCCATATTGGTTCATCATAAGAAGAAGGAACGAAGGAACTGGGTCGCGTTCCTTGTTTAGCTCGTTATCATAAAAATCTTTTCTCTCTTTCTCTCTCTCTCTCTCTCTCTCTCTCTTTCTTCCTCTCTCTCTCTTTCTCTCTTCTAACTTATTATATATTATATACTGGATGACCTTATGGATATTGGGAGAGGGAAAGAGAGAGGTCGAATAGCCGTATTAGAATGCTAGAGCAAGCGAGAAAAATCGATAGAGCTGAAGTAACAAATTGACGGACAAGTATTTTTTAATATAAATAATTCAATATATATATATATATATATATATATATATATTTACTTAAATTGGCATAATTTCAATTTAATTGTTACAAAATTGTATGGATTTGCAAAAAGTAGGATTAACGTGTATGACATACGATATATTATCTTAATTACAATTTTTTTTTTTTTGCCCGTCGTAACATAATAATATCAGAAAATATTTTCTAATATAATACGATGATAATGCAATGTGATAGATTTTAATTAAAAAGTCTTTTTTTCGTTTTTTTATTTTTTCTTCTTTTTCTTGTTTTCTTTTTTTTTTTTTTTTTTTTTTTCTCTTTCTTGTCAGTGGACTCGCAGAAGATATATGAAGATCAACCACATGATTATTTTTTTTATTTTTGGTTTTTTCTTTCCTTTTTTTTTTTTTTTTTTTTTTTATTATTATCATCATCGAATCATATGGTTTCGATTGTACGAGACGATGATTCAGCTCATCGTGACGTATTACTCATGCCACTTATCATTCAACTTTTATTTGTATATTTTTTTTTTCTTTTTTTTTCCTTTTATATTATCAACATTCTCGCAGATATTCTCTCAAGGAGATTAAGTACTATATTATATAAAAGTATATACTTAAATTCGCTCGACGACGTTAGGTACTTCTTTCAAGCATGGAAAGCGTCGAGAGTTCCTCTTAGAAAATATTTTTAGGAAGATATCTCCGCTATCATCCACCCTCTCGTGTCAGTCTCTTTGATATCTCGCACGTTCTTCTACTTCGTCTTAAATCTTTCGAGCATCGTGCTATTTACGTTTTGCTCTTTAATAAATGTTAACTGTAATCGTCGGCGATACGAATGAGGGATGCACTTTCGTGTTACGTTTATGATACATTCTTTCGATTTTATATTTCATACCATTTCTTTTTTTTCACATTTTATATATATATATATATATATATATATATATATATACATATATATAAAATGAAAAAAAAAAATAATACAAAAATAATAAAAAAATATAAAATATAAAGGATAAAACATTTTTCATAGCCAAAATTTAACATTTAGAAATATTCTCCTTTTAAGAAATTTATTTATTTATTTATTTATTTATTGATTTATGTTTAATGGGATTTATAATGCAAAGATAATTTAAATTACAAAATGTGTATTTAATATTAAAATTTTAACGTAAATTGCTTTCAAGAAATTCACTTATTTACTTCGTTATAATGGGGTTAAAAATACGTTATTTATTATTACAATGATGTCCACTTAATATCGACGTTACGATAAAAATTGCTTTTATATTATCTATTATTTACTTATTTCGTTTTAATGGGATTAACATTGACATAAATTACGTTGGAAAATGTGCATTTAGTATTTCGTAGTTCGCACAGAAATTCCTTTTAAAATTTATATTTATTCATTCATTCATTTATTTATTTATTTATTTATTTATTTATTTATTTATTTATTTAATTCGCTAATGGAATCGAGAATCCATGATTTACATTGAAAGATGCGAGATTAAAGATGTTTTTGGGGAATTATTTATTTAATAATTTATTTAAATTATGTGATATCAAAGACCCTATTTGATTACATGGATTGATATAGTACAAACAAAAATCGAGAGAGAGAGAGAGAGAGAGAGAGAGAGAGAGAGAGAGAGAGAGAGAAACAGATAATTAGTAAATAAAAAAAAAAGAAAGGAAAATAAGAAAATTCAATATTTTCAAAAAAAAAAAAAAAAAAAAAAAAAAAAAAAAAAAAAGAGAGAACTCTTTGAAGAATAGTAGTTGATATATGTCTGAATAAATATCTGTAAAACTTGAAAATACGATGAAAATGAAAAAGTCATCAATCGAAGAAAAACGTATATTTCGATTTGATTTGAGTTCAAAAACGATGAAAGGCGAGGGTCATAGAGAGGAGGAAAAATAGAAAACAAAAAGAACAAAAAAAAAAAAATAATAATAATAAAAAAGAAAGAAAGAAAGAAAATAAGAAAGCAGGAAAAAGGAACTGGAAACTCTCAGTCGATCCAATATTTTTTTCCCCTCCATATAAAAAGATACAAAGTTCAAAGCATAGAGTTCAAAACGTATAGTGAAATCGAGAGTAAGAGTGAGTGAGAAAAAGAAAGAAAGAGAGAGGGAGGGAGAGAGACGAGACGAGAAAAAATGAAAAAAATGAAAGAAAGAAGAGTAAGGGGATGATTGAGAAGAAGAAAAGGAGAAGGAGGAGAAGGAGGAGGAGGAGGAGGAGGAGAAATGAGGGGGGTGAAGTAGTCTCTCTTATTATAAGAGGCAATCGCCTTTTAAATTTCCCGCTCGCGGCAAAATTCCGTGCGTCGAACGCGTTTATAAAGCTTCCGGTCATTACGTAATATCTCCGATATAGAGAAGTAGGAAGAGTGAGAGAGAGAGAGAGAGGGAGGGAGGGAGGGATGGAGGAAGGGTGGACTTGTGTCCCGGGCGCAAAATCATTTGGCAAATGGCCTCTCTTGGAGAGAGAGTAGTGCTTTCAACGGGATCAGAAGCGCTTCAATAGGTCTTTTGAGACGAACCTGTTCGCGCACAACAAGAGAAAGAGACAGAGATATATAGGCATATCGAGAGAGAGAGAGAGAGAAAGAGAGAGATATGTACAGGTATAACGAGACAGAAAGAGAGAGAGAGAGAGGTATACACATACATATACATAGGCATATCGAGATAGATAGATAGATATAGAGAGATAAAGAGAGAGAGAGAGAGAGAGAGAGAGAACTGACGTTGTCCATTCGCATGTTATCTCTCTTTTTCTCTTTAACTTTCTCTCTCGATATATCTATGTCATACATAGAGCTCATCATTCATTACTACGCAAGCACATTTACACTGTTAGAAGAGACTCGGGAATGATCGAGAGGAAGAAGAGGAGGAAGAATTGGAGTAGATGGTGGAGATGTAGATGGTGGTGGTGGTAGAGGTGGAGGAAGAGGAAAAAAAAAAGATCCTACGGGAAAATTCTCCTGGCCATTAGCCGTGACGAAAGCCCCTGGATTAATGCGGATTGATTGCACGTAGATGAATTAAAAAACATGGTTGAGTGACTGTTGTGAAGGATCAAAGAGAAAATCAGATATATATATATATATATATATATATATATATATATATATATATATATTTAGAGAGAGAGAGAGAAAATATTGACAAATTTGATCGATCGTAATTAATAAATGTTAAATAATAAAGGATTCATTTTAAGGGATGTTAAAGGAATGATCTATGAAATTTCCTTGGGGGGATGGGGGGTATCTTTAAAATCGTACGCCCGTTTTTATTGAAGATTATTATTATTTCTATTTTATTTATTTATTTATTTTCCTTTTTTTCTTCTTTTCTTTTTTTCTCTTTTCTTTTATCATTATCATCATCTAAAAGATATAGAAATAGAAACGTAAATGATACGGTACAGTTAATCGGATTTAATACAAGGCTATCATTCGAGAGAAACTTGATAAACGTGAATTGGCTTCCGACGATATCGAATATTTAAAAATGTCGTATATATTTGGTTAGTATCATAGATACGGCGAAATGAAAAAGTGAAGGATCGGAATCATAACGTCTGTGCTATTTATCAAAAGATTTGAATGATTACGTTTTACATATGTACATACGTACATATGTATGTATATGTACGAACATGTATGTGTATGTACGAATGTTATCCACTCGTTCCAATCATTTTATTGATTAACTCGAGAACGATTTTTCTTCTGTACGATATGATGCTCTTAATTCTCTTATCTCTGTTATCATTGCTCTAGAATTGGATCCCATTTAACGTAACGAAAGTATATCCCTTAATATCGATAATTAAATTTTTTATCAATTTTTTTATATACTATATATGTATATATATATATGTGTGTGTGTGTGTGTGTGTGTGTGTGTGTGTAATAAATAAATAAATATAATCTAATAATGAAATAAAAAAAAAAATTCGTTTTTTTTTTACTCATTGTAAAAATGTGATGTCTAAAAATAAAAAAAAAGAAAAGAAAAGAATAAAAAAAGGCTCGAATTTTTTAATTTGCCGTCGTAGGATACATACGTAGATAGGAACGTATGTGCGCGAAAGAGAGAGAGAGAGAGAGAGAGAAAGGGAGAGAGAGAGAGAGAAAGGGAGAGAGATAGAGGACGATAAAGAGAGACGTACTGATAGTTAGAAAAATTAAATTTTTATCTCAGGCTAATTGTAAGACCAATTAGAAGGATTTAATTAACATTGTTATTATATCCTTTCCACACAAAATATATATTTTAATATATGTTTGTATACTTATTTGTGCTTATGTGTATATATGTGTGTTGTACATAGAACAGTTGATATATATATATATATATAATATATATATATATATTATCTGTCGATACACATGACACAAAATCCCAAGAGGATCGGAGTTCAGCAAAACGGTAACTTTAAAATCGATTACCGGAATACATAATTGGAATATTTAATCAGGATAGAAAACGGAAAGTGGACATCCGATAAGAAGTGGAAGAAGAGATGGAGGAGACTTTTTTTTATGAGATAATAGGATTCATCTCAACTAAAGGACACTGGTACTCGAGCTTACCACAATGACGGAAGAGCCTTCGGAGTAATTGGATGACGTTGTTGGATCCATCCATTTGAAGATGATCAACGAGACCAGATATTTTTTTCTCTCTCTTCTTTCCTTCTCTTTTTTCTTTCTTTTTTCATTTTTTTGTTTTTATTTTTTTCCCTATGAAAAGTCGTAAAGAATAGTATGTATATATATATATATATATGTATATATGTGTGTATGTATGTATGTGTATAATTTTATGTGTCCAATTTTATCAACGTAAATATGTATCTTTGAGACGATTATGAGAACACGAAATTTTGTTCGTTTAATATGATTTATATTTAAAAAATTTTTTTTTCTTTATTATTATTATTATTTTTATTATTATTATTATTATTATGGTGATTTTAGATATATTGAAAATATTTTTAAACGAGCTACTTGTAGTAAATTATCGTGAGATAATTTTTATTGTATTTCTTTTTTTATCAATGTTTTCAAAAACATAATTAATTTAAAGAATATTAAATAAAGAGGAAAAAAGAAAAAAAAAATATATATATATATATATATATGTATATATATTTATATACAAATATTATTTAAATGAATCGAATAATATGCAATTGTTATTTAAACGAATTAAATAATATGCAATTGTTATTTAAACGAATTAAATAATATGCAATTGTTACATAAATGAATTAAACAATGTGTAAATATTATTTAATACATAATAGATTAAAATTCGTAAGATTATCTTAAAATTAATTTATTGACGAAATAATATTTTTTCTTTTGCCTTCTTCTTCTTCTTCTTCTTCTTCTTCTTCTGTTAAAAGTTAAAAGAAAACGAATCTGCTTGTGTCGGGATATATGGACCGGCAAATAATCTCGATTATTCGTGTCAGAAACAAACGACGTCTTACGTATTTTATTTCTACTCTCGGAGTTTCGTATTTCTTTTTCTTTTTCTTTTTCTTTTTCTTTTTCCTTTTTTTTCCTCTCTCTCTCTTTTTCTCTCTGCCTCTCTGTCTCTGTCTCTCTCTCTCTCTCTCTTAACAGTCCTGCGAGACCGTGGTAGAAAAGTTTCGGCTCGAACTGGTAAAAAGTTACTTTTTCAAGCATTTTCTTTAACAAGCATGGCAGCTGGCACTAGATGCCAGTCTCGAAGATTATTACAAATTATTATTATTATTATTATTATTATTGTTATTATTATTATTATCATCATCATTATTATTATTGTTTGTTTGTTTGTTTGTTTGTTTTTTTTTTTTTTTTTTATTATCAAGAATAGATCATATAATATGAGATGAAATGAAAATCGACTTCGAAATTGAAAGTAAGGGAAAAAAAGAGAAAAAGAAGAAATTATTTCTATTTTTTATCTCTTTATAAAATATTTATAAAATATATTTATAAAAAATAAAAACATTTTTTTTCTCTCCATTTATTTTATTTATTTTTTTAATATATATATATATATATATATATATATATATATGTTTTTTTCTTTTACTTTTTTTTGGGGGGGGGGGTTAAGACGTGTACACGTTGTTATTTTTCTTCTTTTTTGTTTCCTTATTTTTTTTTTTTTTTTTTTTTTTTTTTTTTTCTCTTTCCACTCATTCATCTAATTTCTCTCAAAAATCACGATTATAGAGGATGACGGTCGTTCTAAGTAAAACTTAAGTTTTACGACATCGCAGTCGCGTTTCCTTGTAAAAAGATACTGAGGAGATGATACTACTGAAAGAAGAAGAGGAAAAAGAAAATACGGATGTACGTCTCGGATTTATGATTTCCAACGTTCAACCCAACGGATTTATATTTCCTTCATTTTTTTTTTTTCTTTTATATATATTATATATATATATATATATATATATATATATATATATATATTTCTTTTTTCTTCCTTCCTTTTACCCTCCTATCCTCTCTCTCTCTCTCTCTCCCTCTCTATCTTTCTCTGTCTCTATCTATCTATCTATCAATCTCTCTCTTCCCTTTTCTATCTGTTTCTCTTTCTCTAAATTTTTCTCGTCTTATACATTTCTATAATTTTGATAAAATCACGAGGAACTAATCGATCGATATCTAATATCTATAAATAAGTATATTAAAAAAAGATCAATAAAAAAAAAAAAAAAAAAAAAAAAAAAAAAAAAAAAAAAGAGAAAAAAAGAAAAAAAGAAAAAAAGTATTTACTCTTCGGAGATATTATTTTATCATGAAATAAATTTTCTCTCGTCTCTGACGAAAATTAAAGATTATTTTCTTTCGACTTCTTAAACAATTTAGATAATGATTTAACTTACGTTCGAAAAATTAATTCAATATTTGTCAATTATGTTTTTATATCTTTTAATTTTAATTAAATTATTGAAGTTTATTCTATCGCAGTATTTTTTTTTTATTAATTAACGATAAAAATTTTGTAAAATAAATGATTCAACATATACATATATATATATATATATATATATATATATATGCATGTTTATAAAGCAATACCCTTTCCTGTCCCTCCCCACGCCTTTATCACGCCCTTCTATTTACTCATTAATCTTAAAAAAAAAAAATATACATATATATATATATATATTATCGTCACTCGTTCCATTGTATTACTTGTTGCAATGTTTGTTTTTTTTCCTTTTTTTTTTTAATCAAAAGGAAAAGGAGGAGCAAAAAAAAATAGAGAAAAAAAATAGAAAGAAAATAATATCAACGATCATTCGATTTACATTGGATAATAAGTAAGAGTAAAAGAAAGATGTGCGATATTAGAAAAAAAAAAAAAAATAGAAAAAAAAAAAGAAAAAGAGAGACTAAGAAAAAGAAGAAAAAGAAGATAGGAATGTTATTTCGACTAAAGAGCTGTCGTAATATCCTCGTTGTAAGAACATAAGCTTCCGTAGTGGTGGTGGTTGTTGGCGAGGAGGTACGGTTAGTCACCCCAATGCGTTAATTTTATCACACTCGTGTTCTCTTGGACAAGCCGAAAACGAATGCCAGTGGTATGACTGTGTTCGCGGAAACTCGACCCATCTCTCTCTCTCTCTCTCTCCCTCTTTTTATCTATCTATCTATCTCTCTCTCTCTCTCTCTCTCTCAATTCTCTTTTTATTCTTTGGCTTCGTCATCGACTACTCGCGTCTCTACTTCTTCTACGCCATCTTTGTTCCTCATCTTTTTCACGATATATACGTGTCCTAAGTGCGAACGTGTTTGCTGCCGCGTATACGTATGTGTTATTATGTGAGTATGTGAAACACTCAACCATGAGAGATTAGGTCAAACTATAAATACAAGGCGCCAACCTGACCGACCTGAGAAACGAAAGTAACAACCAACCAACGTTGGTTAAAAAGACACTTAATTCATAGTCCTTGCATAACACGTATAATACTTATTAAATTATTTTATTATTATATTATTGTCGAGAATTTGGGATAAGTCGATTTTTTTTTTTGCGATAAATTCATTTCTTTTTCTTATTTGTTTCTTTTTTATTCTCTTTTGTTTCTTATCTTTTTATCTTCTTCTTTTTTTTTTTTTTTTTTTTTTTTTTTTATAATACACATCTCTCACGTCAATATATGTACAAAATTGTATTAATCATATTATAAAATTATATAATAATAATAATAATAATAATAATAATAATAATAATAATAATAATAATAATAATAATAACAATAGAACAGTATAATGTGATATATATGAATATATATGTATATAATATATAAATATATCTAAACGTAAATAATAAAATAATAAAACACGTAATATCTCTATAGTGTTATCGAGTACCGACGAGTAAAATAAAAATTATTATTTCGGTATTAAATATTCAGTCGTACATATATATATACATACATACATACATACATACATACATACATACATACATACATACATACATATATACGTATATACGTACCAGCTAACATTCGCTATAGTACTACCATAATGATAATATTGAGGAAACAATGGACGTGACAAATGTCATAATTTATCATGAAAATAAAAATAGACAAGGAAAAAGGACAAGGAAAAAAAAAGAAATAATAATAATAATAATAATAATAATAATAATAATAATAATATCTTCTCCACTATGGTGAAAGAAAAACCGCCATTTTAACCTGTTGAAATTCACGAATATCCTATTATATTGTGACGAAAAATTTTATGAGTCTCTCTCTCTCTCTCTCTCTCTCTTTCTTTTTTTTTTCTTCTGTCTCTATTTTTTTTCTTTCACACGCACAGACACACACACACTTTCTTTTCTCTATTACTTTGTACTCTTTATTACGGTTTCATTCATATATCCTACCACCTATTCTCTGAAGTCGAATACGTCGCGGGGGAGAGAAAAAATAAAAGGAGAAAAAAAAATAGCCGGTGGCAGGAAGTTCGTTGTCCTCCATTGTAAAGCTTCTCGTGATAATTACCGGTAGCTAATGAAAATAAGAGGCATTAAACGTTTCGTTCTAGCTTACGACCTAACCTGTTATTCCGCTCGTAATTACTAATTTATTAAGTTACTACAGTGAGTTGGGTAAATTATTTCGATATGTTTATTTCTATTATTTAATTATTATTATTATTATTATTATTATTATTATTATTATTATTATTATTATTGTACATTTTTTTTATTATTTTTCTTCTTTGTCTTATTTCATTTTGTTTTTTTAATTTTATTTTTTTTTAATTTTCCTTTTCTTTTTTAATTAAATTTTATACTTAATTTTTATATTAATTATATTCTATATTTTAGATTATGAAATTTCATTATCCCTCTTCTTTTATTTTCATTTTTTTTTTTTCAAATTAAAATTTTTTTCATACATGATACTTTTCAAAAATTCCATAGCTATTGTAATTGCATTATTATTATTATTATTATTATTATTATTATTATTATTATTATTATTGTTGTATTTTTTATTATTTTTACAAAGAACAAAATTTCTCTAAACATTTTTAATCAATCCATATCCTACCTTCTTTTTTCTCTTCTTCTTTTTTTTTTTTTTTCTTTATTCTTCATTAAATTTTATACTTAACTATTATATCGATTATATTCTATTATTTTAAATTATATATTTTCTTTATCTTTTGTTTTTTTTATCAATTAAATTTTTATTCATACATAATACTAACAATAATTGTATATGTGTGTGTATATTTAACAATAATATTTAAATAAATATAAATATCGAAATATTTTTGATTTTTTTTATTGAATATCTATTTTTTTTTCTTTAACTTTATTCAAAGATTTTTACATACGATAGAAAATTATGAATA
>NC_062190.1:8511529-8516529 GCF_912470025.1 Vespa velutina | reverse complement strand
CAACAACCACTGCCAACTAACTGCTAGCTGTTAACTACTGTTAGCTACTGCTACTGTTACTGCCAATACCATTACTACTAGTAACAGTCAGACGAAGTAACGAAGCATCGTAATCTTCTTCGTCATCCCAACCCTTTTTACCTCACCTCCTCTTCCTCCTCCTCCTCTTCTTCCTCCTCCACTGACTCGTCCTCTCGCAACCCCTCTGTGAACCCTCCGTATTTGACTTTCGACTCGAAAACCCACACTAACGAACCTCTCTCTATCTCTTTCTGTATCTTTCTATCTCTATCTCTATCTCTATCTCTATCTCTACCTCTCTCCCTCTCGCTTTCTCTCTCTCTCTCTCTCTCTCTCTCTCTCTCTCTCTCTCTCAATCTTTCTGTGACTTTTGGGAAATAGGAGGATTTTAAATCCAACAGGGAAAGAAAGAGAAAAAGAAAAGAAGGAAGATAGAAGAAATGAAAAGAGAGAGAGAGAGAGAGAGAGAGAGAGAAAGAGAGATAGGAAAAGGGAATGAGAAAGAGAGGGAGAGAGAGAGAAAGAAATCCATTGGGGTATGTGATGAATGAAAGAACACGTTGTCTCTTCTTATATGTATGTATACGTATATATATGTATGTATGTATGTATTTATGTATGTGTACCGTGCGAATTGAGAGTAATAGGATATGAAGATGTTTGTTAGCGTAATGGTAAAGTATTTATCCATTTTGTGGGATTTCATGATATGCTTTAGACGCTATTATTCTTCCTTCGTTAAGGCATATTTTTAGATCTTATTATTCCCCTTTCGTTTTTTATTTATTATTATTATTATTATTATTATTATTATTATTATTATTATTATTATTATTATTATTATTATTTCTTTTTTTTTTTTTCTTAGTTCGTGTCATTATTATTCTTTTTCTTTTCGTTCATCTTTTTTTATTTTGTATTATCATTATTATTTTTTTGTTTTTCTCTTTTGTTCTTTTACGTGAAGATTTTGCAAAAAGAAAAAAAAGAAAAAGAAAGTTCAATTGCAATTAATCTATTTTGCTTCCGCATTATTCCAATTAATGAATTGATTTATTTATACATATAATAATTGACTAATTCAAAATGAGGATGTATATGAACGACATGCTAGTTCGATCACTTTCCTTCATTATCACTGGCAATTATCGTAAAAGGAAAAAATACAATATGTGTGTGTGTGTACGTATATATATATATATATATATATATATATATATATATATATATCATTCATTAGATTGTGAAAATTATGACAAATAATACTGACACGTGTTTGCAAATACAAATATTACATAAGTACATATGTATTTACATCGCATGCAACTCTTCAATTATAATTCATCCTACTTGTTCTCACGTCACTCCAATTAATTCAATCATTAATTAATTAAAATATCTAATTGCCTAAGACAAACAAAGATATATATATATATATATATATATATCTTTAGTAAGAAAGACCACTTTCATAATTACTAGTACATATTTACCTATCATAATGTTGAAATTGATTAAGGACTAGAAGAAAAATATTTACTTTCTTAATAAAAACTCATTAATATTTATCTATTGTATATAAATTATCTTACACACACACATACATACATAAATATATAGGCTATTTATTGGGTTATTACTTTCAAACATTTTATCAATATTTTAAATAAATCTATTTGATATTCCTGACAATTATTTATACTGATTAAAATATTTATGCATACATATATATATATATACATGTGTATGTGTAGATCATTTATTTTACAAAATAATTACTATTAATGAATTAATATACTATATAAATAGAACACACACACACACACATATATATGTATATATAGAAAACGAAAAAAAAGGAATACAAACTGACGAACCACAACAAGTATACTTACTTACACTGTCTTATATTTTTCTAACGAGTTCGTAATACTGTCTTATACTTTTCTAACGAGTCCGTTCCTCTTTAAGTCATTGCTTTGGCTGAAAAATACAATACTTCGACAGGAGCTACTTGATTCTCAGAAAAATTTCGGTCAAGAGAAATGCAGTACTGCACATACACACACACACATATACGAGGACGTAGAGTGCACTACGATAAGAGTATACGGGGCACTCGTAAGTTGGAAAACCGGTAAAAGCCATTCCCGATTATTATTGCGTCGCGGGATAAGCTTCTACTACTTTACACACATACACACACACATACATGTATATATATATATATATATATCCTTTAAAAATTTATCACGCACCTTATCCTACACTACATATACTTCTATACGTACGTACGTACATACATAAATACATACATACATATATATATCGTTGTACATCGTATATGTGTTTGTGTATGTACGTATGTACGTATATGTATATAACGTAGTTACAGCTATACCAGAAATTACAGCTCGTACAGGAGAGATTACATGGCTTGTGTGCGGGCATCCATTTATATTCACCACGTTTGTACCCGCGTACGCGGAATAATTCTCTCCTATTCCTATGCAACTATATATACAGAGGACATACATACGTTCATAAATATATATATATATATACATATATAAGTATAAATGATTACTCATGCACATATACAAATCCATGAATGTACATTTCACTGATGTTATCACATATAATATGTAAAAGTTTCTACATATAATATATTAATTTATATTTATATAAAATATATTTTTATCTATACGAATTTTTTATGTATTATAACAATACAGATCATACACATGTCAAATATATATATATATATATATATTTAGTATTTATAAAAATATTATACTAATACAAATATATAAATATATATATATATATATATATATATATATATATATATATATATATATATATAGAAATTTCTACATATAATTACATTTATATTTATATAAAATATATTTTTATTTATACGAATCTTTTATGTTTAACAATAAAAATCCATACAGACATTTCAAATGCATACAGATGCATTTACTTAGAAAACTTTCTACATATACTTACAAACATTTACATTTATATAAAATATAATTATATATTGATACAACTCTTCTTTTACGTTTAACAACACAGATATAATCTAAATATATATATATATATATTTTTTTTTTTTTTTGTAAATATTTATAAATATGTCTCATGTATATACATACATAAATACATACACACATACATACTATACACGGTTAGAATTGACGATAATGTAGTAGTACGATACTTCAGTGAGATATACCACACGAAGGAGAATGGAGTTAAATGTGCCGTGTATAAGTGGGCAACGTTTCCGTAACGGGTGGGAGGAATGGGGTGGTGGGTGGTAGTGATGGTGGTGAACTAATCCCTACTCTCCTCCCCTTTAACCTCCACCTTAACCCAAACCACCGTTATTTCGGTCACTACCACTTTTCCAACATCTTTTTACTTCGATCTTTTTATTATATTCTTCTTTTTCTATTTCCATTGCTTCCCTTTCTTAGCTTCAATATTTCTCTCTCTCTCTCTCTCTCTCCCTCTATCGTTTATCTTTTTCTAACTATATCTATTTCATTCCTGTTCTTATTTCTTGTCTCGTTCCCGTTATAATAAAAATGTTCCTGTTCGGTCGAGTTCTTCTTTTGATAAAATTGTACGATCCAATCGATCTTAAATTTTTTTTTATTTTTTCTCTCTTCTTTCCCCTCCCCCCCCCTTCCCCCTCCTCTCTCTCTCTCTATCTCTCTTGTTTTCTTTTTTTTTTTTCTTTCTTTGTTTTTTTTTATCCATGTAATATGTAATAACGTTGCTATAGAGTAACGTCTTGGATATAATTCTTAGATACAATCGTTTCAATAATTTTGTTTCATTGGTCGAAAATAATTTACATTGAAAATATCTCAAGCGTTTGCCGTCTTGTTTATATTCGTTTCTGAAAGTTTTTCAATAGAATTAAATTCATTTTATAAATCAGGTCGTATCAATATTAATCGATAATATCTGATGTCTTTGAATTTTTCTTCTCTTTTTTACTCTTCTCTTTTCTATTTATTTTTTTCTTTTTTCTTTTTTCTTTTTTTTTTTTTTTTTTTATTTCTTCTTTCTAATTTTGTCAATGAATCATTCGTCGTTGCCATTAATCATTCACCATTCAAACGATAGCATTTACTTTTACAATTTAATTTAACGTTATAATTTATTTTTTTGTAATATTTTTTTGCTTAATTTTCGTTTAAATACGTCAAATAGTCGATCTCAATTGTTAGATTCAAAATAAATTTTATTAAAACTCACGTAACGTTATAAGGCAATTAAACTCGTCATACAATTAAATTACGTTGAACTAGTTTAGTCTAATATTTATCAAATTATTCGAAACGTTACGGTCCATTTGTAAAATATTATATTATATCAATTGGTGAAATAATTAACTACGAGTTTTTTCGTTATCGGCAATTGAATTTATTTGACAAATAAATCACTTTTGAAAGAACGAAAGAAGCATTCTAATATATTTCTAATTGTCTGCACGTCTGAATTGAATTTTAAAAATTACTCGTATTAAATGATAATCGATTTCGATTTAATCAATGAATTTAAAGAAAATTCTACATTTATTTCTATTATTGGTTTTTTTTTAGACGCGATTTATAAAAAAAAAAAAAAAAAAAAAAAAAGGAAAAAAAGAAAAAAGAAAAAAAAATGAAAAAGAAAAGAAAAGAAAAATGAAAAGAAACGTCTAACAATTGGATCACGTTAAAAAAAAAAAAAAAATAAAAAAAAATACATTCTTATCTATTATATATCTTAAGGATTTATTTTAACAATTCAATTACGATAGAAATCCTATTATAGATCATTTGATTTGTATTAATTGACATTAAATAATTTCTATGTATTAGAATATATACCGACATAAATTTATCGACATTTATACAAATGCTAAATAGTTTCTATTAACAGCGTACCATATTCTCTATTATTTCGTTACGCTTATC
>NC_062190.1:8504029-8506529 GCF_912470025.1 Vespa velutina | reverse complement strand
TTACGAATATGATTGTTGCATTTCTGTATAGGTACGTGTGCGTGCTTGGTTGCTTGGTTGGTTGGTTGGTTGGTTGGTTGGTTGCTTGCTTGCGTACTTGCGTACTTGCGCGCGCGAAGAGAAATCTCGAAATGAGAGTTTCCAAAGCCGCGCAAACAAACGACGTTTTAACGAACCACCCGTATTCGCGTGAAATACCATGTTCAAGCAACACACAATGTCCCGTGAAACGTTTAAATGGCACGCATTAGGCGATAGAGCGGTCGACCGAACCCCCCTGTTCACCCCCACGTACCCCCGTCCCCTTCTTACTCACCACCACAGTAACCATCCCACCCACTCACCCATTCACTCGCCACCTCTCACCCTCCCACCAACCCCCCCGCTCCCCTCCACTCCCTTCACCCATCACCCTATCTCCTAGTTTCACAGAATTTCGAAGCTTCGAAACGTTATCCAAGCCCATAATGTCACACGCGTTGGATTGTTAACGTTGTCGAGTAGTAACGATAAACCAACTCTGATCGTCTGACCGTGTGATATATTTCGAATACTCAATGAATTCGATTAAAATCCAAGTGTAAGATTCGATTCCATCGTTAACGATTATTTATAATCGACATTCTATTTGACATTTCTTCAATGATATATTTCATTCATTATCTCGTAATATCTATAATAGATTTTTAATAGAACTATGATATTTTTAAAACGATTCGATATTATGTTTTACTTTTAAATGATATTCTATAATTATATTGTTTAATTGAATTTATTTTTCTTTCTTTGTCTTTTTTTTCCTTTTTTTATTTATTTAATTGAAAATATGTTTATTATAAAAGAATATGCAATATTAATAAGAGTTTTATTATTTGTAAAAAAAATATATAATATGTTATATAAAATATATATTGATAATGAATAATGATTATAACAAAAAAATTGAAGTACACGATATTATACTAACTTATATTGAAATTATCTATCAATTTATATATATATATATATTTATTTATATAAATATATAATATATAATAATAATAATAATAATAATAATAATAATAATAATTATAAAAAAAAGCATTAAGTATAAACAATTGTACTAATTCGTTACAAAAGAAATGTAATATTAATAAGAGTTTTATTATTAAAATAATAATAATAAAATTATATATATATATATATATATATATATATATAATTTTATTATTATTATTATTCATATGTAATGAATAATAATTAGAGAAAAAAAAATCAAAGTACACTATATTATAATGATTTACATTGAAATTATCTAATTTTTCTAATCACTCGGTGTATGTATATATAACAACTATAAAAAAAAAAAAAAAAATTAAACACAAACATTTGTACTAATTTCTATTTAAATTAATTAATTTTTCTAATCAAACTTTATATGATATGTCATATGTTATATGTCATAGCATGTATATGAATCTCTATAAACATAATAATAATAAT
This sequence comes from Vespa velutina, assembly GCF_912470025.1. Classification (NCBI taxonomy): domain Eukaryota; kingdom Metazoa; phylum Arthropoda; class Insecta; order Hymenoptera; family Vespidae; genus Vespa; species Vespa velutina. Next base: position 8,505,047 of record NC_062190.1, on the reverse strand, counting down.
AATGATAATAATAATAATAAAATATTTACATATACTACACATATAATACATAAATATATATATATTTTTATTTATTGAAAATATATAGATTATAATGATAAAAGTAAAAAGAAAGAAAAGAAAAAAAAAATAAAAACCAAGAAACAAAGGGAATTAAAAAAAAAAAAAAAAGAAAATAAGATAATAAAAAGCAAGAAAAAGAAAAAAGAGAAATCAGATCAACTTTATAAAATATTGACACGTCAGTAGAGAAATCACATACCCAAGGGACACCTGCCAACGAATACGTTCTGTCCAAGGCCACTTGAAGGGTGATTCAGTGAACAAGCTTCTGATCGAAGGATGATCGTTCCAAAGTGTTTTTCGAGAGAGAGAAAGAGAGAGAGAGAGAGAGAGACAGAGAGAGAGAGAGACAGAGAGAGAGAGAGAGAGTGTGTGTGTGTATGTGTGTAAAAGAAAGAGACAGAGAGACACTTGTCAGACAAGTATCACTCTGGGGACACATAGAGCAATGTAGGATACTGGGATATGTGAATAACGTGCGAATAAATGGTAAGATCGAAAGTTTTTTTGTCAATTTCAAATGAAAAATCCCTAACATGTTCAAAAACTTAAAACGAATCGTCGATTTTTCTATTACAATTTCAAATATCTCATTGATAAATATATACGTATGTGTGTTATATGTTATGTATATGTACGTGTATACGTATATGTATATGTATATCATGAAAAAAAGTTAGAGATGTATTGAAGAGTTTGAAAAAAATAATTGTCTTTGATATTGATATACTATTGATGGAGAACGTCAAGTAGTATAGAAAATTTATTGAAACGTAATAATGATTTTTACAATTATTCGAATTATTTGAATATATATTTTTACGTTAATTGAAAACGATTGTATTTATTTTGTGAATGAAAATAAAATAATTAAAAAAAAAAAAAAAAAAAAAAAAAAAAAAAAAAGAAAATAAAAAAGAGAGGAAATTGTACCACGGATAATTTGAAGATATAA
>NC_062190.1:8481529-8496529 GCF_912470025.1 Vespa velutina | reverse complement strand
CTGGGTTCTCTGGGTTCTCTCTCGAGGGGTTGTAGTCGGCCAGAGGCCTTTCGTTTTCTTCGATAGACGATTTGTCAGGGCAAGTCGCTTTGTCAAGACGAAGCTTTTGATTTCTCTCTCTCTCTCTCTCTCTCTCTCTCTCTCTTTTTCTACTCTCATTTTCTTTTTCTACCTCTTTCTATCTTTCTTCCTCTAGCTTGATAGTTAACTTACCAAACGAAAAGTACCTCCTCCTCTCTCTCTCTTTCTCTTTCACGTTTTCTTTCTCTCTCCTTCGTTCTCGTCGTAGAAGGCACGTCTAACGACGTCTGTTCACCCTTCGATCCGGGTTTCCTTCTTAACCGCGGCACTAATTAAAGGTCCGGTATTGTCGTGCCGGTGAAACCACCCTTTTGTTCCTTCACCATCGACTGTAACTCGGCTGAATTCTTTAAGTCGTCCCGCCATGCGATTCCTCTTGCTAACTCTCTGCGATCCTATTGCTACCACTCGCAACCCTATTCCTTTCTCTCTCTCTCTCTTTCTCTCTTTCTCTTTCTCTTTCTCTCCCTTTCTCTCTCTCTCTCTCTCTCTCTTTTTCTGTCTATCTGTCTGTCTCTTTCTTTTTATCTTTATTCTCTTTCTCTCTTTCTCTTTGTCTTTGTCTTTATCGATCCTCGACGTTATACATCAAGAATGACTTGATGGATTTAAGACGAGAAATACCCTGCCACCAGAGAAATCGAACTAAAGTAATACGTATATATAAATAAGTGTATATGTGTGTGTGTGTGTGTATTTTGTGTTTGTTATGTGTATGTGTATATATATATATATGTATGTATGTATAGTTAGTCTCTTTGAATCATCCCCTATTGTCAAGATTGATCAAATCTCTTTTCTTATTTCTAAATCTACTCTTTTTTTCTCTTTCTCTCTTTTTATCTTTTATTTTTTCTCTTCTTCATTGTACTGACAATTGTAATAATCGTCATATATATATATATATATATATATATACACATTTGTCGTATTTATGTGTCTCTTAATGATCTTTCGATATTCATTATACGTTCGATCTATTATTTCAAATAAATAATATAATCGGTATTTATAATAAATTAATAATGGTTAATAGAAATGAGACCTATTTTATCGTAAATTATAACTCATCGAAATAATCATATATAATATTGATCATTTGTTTTACAAAAATATTTATCATCGATCGATAAACATATTGATTGTATAATAAAGAAATAAAAGTAAAGTTTCTTATTTCTAAGTATTTTTTTTTTTTTTTTTTTCTTTTTTTTTTCTTTTTTAATGTATATACATATATACATAATTATTTTACAAAATATTTTTCTTAATGAAAGCTAACGAACGAATGAAACATAATAAGATAAGAAAAATAAATCGGAAAGATAATAAAACGTAAAGAAAAGAAAAGAAGATAAGCATAACGAGAATTCGAAATAGCTGGTTATAATTTGAATAGACGGATATTAAACGGTCTGCAAAATCAATTTACCGAGAGAGAGAGAGAGAGAGAGAGAGAGAGAGAGAGAAAGAGAGGTTAACAGCATCTATTTAAAATCCGAATAGATTATTACCCGGCGAGAAACAGGTGAACTTTCAAACCGGAGGAAACGTAATTTTCATTCATAATTCTGTTCTTGCTGATTCGACCGATAGAAAGAACGAAAGGACGGCGATAATAGAAAAAAGAAAGAGAGAGAGAGAGAGAGAGAGAGAGAGAGAGAGAAAAGGAAACACAATGAAAAAGACAAAGTAAGAGAGAGAGAGAGAGAGAGAAAGAAATGTGTCGACAATCACAGTTGCGAAAGGGTCGATATTAATTAATCTAATTAACGAGACCAATTTAAGATGGAAGTTGACCTCAATGACCTTTTCAGACTCTCTCTTTCTCTCTTATTTTTTTTTTTTCTTTTTCTTTTTTCTAGAAATATGTCTTGAGTGTAGTAAAGTCTCTATGGGGATATCAATTTATCTGAGAATAATTTTAATATGATTTAAATATTTCCGAATGAATTAATTGTGAATCGTACGTATGTATGTATGTATGCATGTACGTATGTATGTATGTATGTATGTATATACGTATGTATGTACGACGTATGTATATGTATGTATGTATCTACCTACGAGAAAATGTATTATCTTATTTGGTCAGGAAAAAAAAGACAGATAGATAGAGAAATAGAGACAGAGAGACAGAGAGAGATAGAGAGAGAGAGAGAGAGAGAGAGAGAGAGAGAGAGAGAGAGAGAGAGATAGAGAGAGATAGAGAGAGATAGAGATAAAGGATTTCTTTTTTACATTTTGTATCCAGTATACTGTAAGATTAAATTGCCTGCAGTTGGTAGTACTCTGTGTCACGCGAACATTTTTCATCGGAAATTAAGCAACGCGCAGGTGGTGGGTGGGTGGGTGGCTGCACGAGGAAGAATTTCTTAATATCAACGATCTCCATGGAATGAGTTCAAAGAGAAAGAGAGAGAGAGAGAGAGAGAGAGAGAAGGAGAGAATGAGGAACAGATAGAAATCGTGTTAGTGAGACAATTCCGAAAGAGTGAGAAATATACGTCACTTAAATTACGATCTTCCTTTATTCCAAATGGAATGAATTAATATTATAAAAGTCTTATTGAATCTTTTCAAGAAGAGAATATGCGATATTGTTCTAATCGGCGATTTTTGAATTTTCCATTATTTCTTCTCTCTTTCTCTCTCTCTCTCTCTCTCTCTCTCTCTCTCTCTGTCTGTCTCTACTTCCTCGCTCTCTCATAATCGAATATAATATATATGTGTATACAATGGAGCAAATCTCTTTTTTATTTTGTAATTTTTATTTGTAGAAATTTGTAGAATAATTAAATAAAAAAATTAAAATAGTCGATCGATTAATATTAATTATCAACAATGATTAACAGATGTAACAGATTCAGATTGAAAATCATTAACATACATTTTATTATTATTATTATTATTATTATTATTATTATTATTATTATTATTATTATTATCATTATTATTATTATCATTATTAATACTATTTTTAATGATGATCTTAAAAAACGTCGATCTCTCTGCTTTTTATAATTGTTGTTTATTTTCGTAAACGAAACTCGACGACGCTATTTCGTAATTATTTATTGATCTAAATATTGTGTCATTGTTGTGTCAAATGATAAAATAAAGCAGATAAAGTTTCTATCCGACCTTTCTTTTTTTTTTTTTTTTTTTTTTATATATATGAAGAAAAAAATTTATGCGTAACCCAAGCCCAAAGGTAAAGTTATTCGGCGTGATAGAAGTTTCATAAATAAAACATATAGTTTCCTTATTTGTATCATAAATTTCAATGTCGGACATAAACGTAATAAATTCAATATATGTATGTACTATTTTTTTTTTTCATATACATATATATATTACATATATATATATATATATTACATCATACGCTGCAGTGTTTTTATTTCATAGTTCGGTACCTTCGTTTGTCATAATTATTAAAGACAAATGATTTGTTTACACTTGTTTTTTTGTTTTCGTTCAATTTATATTCAACGTAATAGTCGTGTAAGTTTCAGGTATATTACATCAAATCTAAAATAGTTTTATAAATAAAAAAAAATACGTCATTTCTTCCTTCGTCTTATAAATTTTAAAAATTGCACGTAAAAACATTTTAAATTCAATAAGTTTACGTATTATATTGATTTATTTTTTTCTTGTTTTTTTGTTCTCTCTTTTTTTTTTTTCTTTCTTTTTAATTTTATTATACATCACACGTCAATGTTATATTAATTTGTCGTTCAATAAATTCGTTTATTATTATTAAATAAGAACAATTTTTTCATATACTTATTTTTCAATTTATATCTCGTAGATTAAGTTCTCGTATAAAGTATAAAAAGTATATGAAGAACGACGAAGTTAAATAAAAGTTGTTGAAAGGTTAGCCTCGAAGCGTTCTATTATGAAATTCTTTGAGAGTAACTCTCTCTCTCTCTCTCTCTCTCTCTCTCGCGTGCGCGGATTAGAGAGAAAAAGAGAGATAGAGAGAAGGGAGAGGGGAGAGGAAAAGAACAGACGTAATCAAAAAGTATCCTCTGAATTTCACTTTCGTCTCTTTGTAACTCGATTAAATTGCCTTTTAGCGTCAATTCGTACGTTGGCAGTTCTTAACCAGGATTCGTCCTTTCCCTTATCCCTTTTTCGAGTCCCTTCGAATTCACTTACGGTTCCCACCCTATTTTATTCTCTCATTCGCGAATATAAAGGGGGCAACTATGAAAGTCGCGAGAGAAACTCGTCAAAAAGGTTTCGATCCTTATAAAAGCAAATTCATTGATGATTATATGTATTAACTATTTTTGTTAGATGGATAGATAGATAGATAGTGAGAGAGAGAGAAAGAGAGAGAGAGAAAATGGGAGACTAAAATTCATTGAATTCCAACGATTCGTGTTAATCGATAAAATAAAATTTTGTGCGCGTAAATATGTATGTATGTGAAGTACTTTTCTCTCTCTCTCTCTCTCTCTCTCTCACTCTCTCTTTTTTTTTGTTCTCTTTTCTTTTTTATTTCATTTTTAATTGGACGAAATCAATGACTCCTCGAGAACTTGAAATTTGTTGAAAATAAATCAAGTATTATAGAGAAACTCGTGCGATTATTATAACTCGTGAGTAACTAAATTTTCTTTTGAATTTTTATTTTTATTTCAACGTGTCATTGAGCCTCGAAAAACGTCAATTTTTCAAAATAAATAAATAATGTCTGTATTCGTGAATTTAAATAATATACTAATTCAATGATAATATTCGTTTTATCGATTTATTCGAACGATATCATTAGGAATATGAAATAAAATTGATATTATTTTTATTAATGCGAATGCTATGTCAGAAAGTGATAACAGAATATATATACTTGGATAGATATGTCCATTAGAAAGAAAAAGAAAACAATGTGTGTGCGTGTATGTGTGTGTTCGTGTGTGTACGAAAATTATGATGTTTAATAACAAATGTATTTCCAATGAATATTGAGTAATCGTAATGTGCAAAATTAATAGAGTTTTAATGAAACAATCAAATTGATTGGGATTTAATGAAGTATATAAAATGACACAAAAAATAAACGATTAATACGAAATATAATAGATTTGACAAATTTTTTCTATAATAAAAATTAATTCACATATTTGTATATTCATGAAATGATCATACTTTATCAAAACAAGAAAAAAAAGCAAAGAAATGAGAGAGAGAGAGAGAGAGAGAGAGAGAGAAATTACAAAACCAAGTGATTTATAAAAAATAAAAAATTTACACCATTGATAATCGAAGATCTATATCATCGATCATTCTTGAATGAATGAAATCAATCCGATTGAATGAATGAAACCAATTATTAATAGTACTTCAGTTATCTATGATAAATAAATATTAAAACAAAAGAGAAAATATGAAATCGATTAAAAAAAAAAAAAAAAAAAAAACTACGCGTTCGTTTGAATTATAAAAACTTAGTTTCTACTTTTTTTTATTTCTTTTTTCCTTCCTTTTTTTTTCTTTTTACCTTTAATATCACACCGTGTGCTTTCTCGAAATTCGCATTTAACGGCTAATCGTTCTCGTGGAAAGGTATGTGAAATTGACAAAAAAAAAAAAAAAGAAAAAAAAAAAAGAAAAAGTAAAAGATTGAAAAAAAGACGAAAAAAGGAACAAAGGGGTAGTGAAGGAAAGAAAATAGAAAAGAGAGAAAAAGGAAAAAGAAGGTACAGATAGACAAGGACGGAGGATAGGAAAAAAAGAAGAAAAAAAGAGAAAGATGGTAGAGAGAGAGAGAGAGAGAGAGAGAGAGAGAGAGAGAGAGAGAGAGACAAAGACATGAGAGGTAGAGGTAGAGGTAGACGTTAGTTTTGTCGAGGGAACATACTCTCTCTTCCGCATAGGGCCGTTTATTCGACGTCGATGGGTTAAATCGTGCGTGACGATGAATGCCACCTCCTCCGCCACCACCACCATCAGCATCAGCTTCACCATCACCACCACCACCATCACCATCACCATCACCATCACCATCACTATCACCAGTACCTTCACCATCACTTTCACTACCTTCACCCAATCGCTATCACCACCTCAGTGGCAGGTCTAGAATCGAAACGAGAAGCGAAGCGTATCTCACTTCGGGAAAGGACCGAAACGGGACGGAAGGGGTGAGAGTAGGGATACGGAGTGAAATTTTTCAAACACGCTACGAATTTTTCCTCTTATGCTCTATACTAACCCACCCCCCCCCCTCCTCCTCTCCCCCGCGGATTTCTCTTCAGATCGACAACGACGACAACGACCACTCCCCCATCCCTTTCCTCGTCACTTCCTCGCTCACTTTTTTTCCCTATACTATGGCACGACCCTTTACCCTACCTATCTACCTTCTACTAACCATCCACCTATCCTCCTTCTACCCTACTCCCCTCCTTCCTTCCTACTCTCGACATTCTCTGAACGGTGCATTATTTCCGGAGTACCGGACGACGATGCTCCTACTCTCTCTCTCTCTCTCTCTCTCTCTCTATCCTTCTCTCAAGCGGTGCATTAATTGACTATAAATTCGGTCTCAACGCATTAATTCGCCTATCTCGAGCAGCTTCCCGTCTACGCCGTCTCATCCCCCATTCTCATTCATCCTGTTCTATATATCTATCTATCCTTCTTCCCTCCCACGTACGATCTCTCTCTCTCTCTCTCTCTCTCTCTATCTTATATACATAAATACACACTCTATGTCTCTCTCTGTCTCTCTCTCTCTCTCTCTCTCTTTCTTTCTATCTAGCTTTTTAAGTGGCTACGATTTTCTCTCTCTCTCTCTCTCTCTCTCTCTCACTCTCATACAAATACATATATAAATATGTATTATCTGTATCTTTCTTTCTGTCTTTGTTTTTCTATTTCTCTGTCTTTGTCTGTCTGTCTGTTTCTCTCTCTCTCTCTCTCTCTCTCTCTCTCTCTTTGAATGCCTGAAGTGAGAAAATCAACTTTAAACGATTCTCTTTAATAATTCTCTTATTTCCGTCGTCAGAATCAAGGTATTCAATCGTCGAAACGTACGTAATTCTTTTATCACATTTCTATAATTTTCGATTGATCCATTTTGAGTACATTTTTGATATACGTATATATACATATATACAAAGAAAGAGAGAAAGAATATATACGATCGATTTTGATTGATCTATTATATCAAATATTAATTTATAACGAATGATGATGATGATTATATTATTTAGATGTTATTACTGTTATTAATAATTCATTTATAATATATTTATAAATGAATTTATATTATTATATAATATATATTTATATTATTATATAATATATATTTATATTATTATAAGATGTACGTGATTAAACTCCGATAATAATTATCAAAATTATTTTATAATAGTACACACATACACGCATACATATAAGTACATACGTAGAAATACATACATACATATATATATATATATATATATATATATACACTTACGTACGATCGTCGTCATTGAACTTACGTTTTTTTTTTTTTCTTTTATTTTTCCAGGTCGAACGCACGACTCGACATACACCCTTTATAGATTGGGTGAAAGACTTTCAACGGGGGCGAGATTATACGTTGAAACTGGAAGGGCTGACGGTTTGGATGCCGGTGGTGAATCTCAAAACACCCTTCACTCTTTTACGGGACCGCCTATACCGCAGGGCGAGGGTACCAGCATTGCCAGAGCCTTTCTTGATGGAAACCATACTTTAATAAGCATCATGGCGAGGATCAATCCGAGTCCCGATTGGTTCGTTGGGGTTGATTCCTTTCAACTTTGCGTCGAAGGAAATTGGGTCGACACCGTAACCGTCGAGGTAACGATCACATCGATCCTTTTTATTTCATTTTATTTTTCTTCTTTTTCAATTTTAGTTTCTTTCCCCCTCCCCCCATCCCTCTCTCCCATATTAATTTCTAAATAGAAATATATAAAAAATTTTGTACACTCTCATTTTTTTTTCTTGTTTTTTTTTTTTTTTTTTTTTTTTTTTTTTGATAAGAAAAATATTTCTTGCAATAATAATAATTTTTGTCGTCGGAATTTTGAATCATAAAAATATTTGATATCAATTTTTTCATTCCAAAAAAAATTTTTCTTTTTTTTTTTTTTTCTTTTCTTTTCTTTTCTTTTCTTTTTTAGAAATACTCGAACAATTTTGAAAATTAATCAACTCTATATATCCATCGATAGATGAAATGAATTATAAAAGTTTGTGATTATTTAGAGATATGAATATATTGTACGAAGAATATCTATAAAAAAAAAAAATATATATATATATATAAAGAAAGTAAAGAAAATAAAAAAAGAATAAAAGAAAAGATTGCAGTTTGTTATGTACTAGTAATAAAAAAAAGAAAAGATACAGAACATAAGGATTTTCAAAGCTTTTTTCTATCGGAAAAAATATCTCGAAGTACTACCAATGGTACATATATACATACATACATACATATATACATACATACATATATACATACATAATATATGCGTATATAATTTAAAGAAAAAAAAAAAAAAAATACGAGGTCACGTCGACGGGATCGTATCGTATATTAAATTTCTTGGAAAAAAAATTTGTCCGAGGCAAAAAAAAGAAAAAAGGAAATAAAAGAAAGAAAGAAAGAAAGAGGAATATTGGAAAAAGATTCGGGAATTGAAGCTAAGGGTTGGTGATTTAAAGGACACTACCACCTCAAGAGAAATATGTTTGTCTTGTCAGAAAATCCACTCGAAGTGGTCCCTCGTCTCATTAAAATACGCAAAAGGCAACCATCGAAGTTTCCTGAGACGAAGAAAGGAAAGAGAGTACCTTTCAATCTATGTATGTGTCTGTGTCTGAATGTGAGTGGGTAGATGGATATATATATATATATGTGTGTGTGTGTGTACGTGTGTACGTGTGTACGTGTGTGCACATGTGTGTGTGTGTGTACTTTTCTTTTCTTTCTTTTTTTTCTTTCTTCAGCTCGACCCTTTGGATGGTGGAACGGATAACGGGTTCACATTTACGGCTGCCAATTGGCCTACGCAACCTCAAGGAATAGCCTACAGAATCACATCCCGGTACCCGGCACATCCCGCGGGAAGCTTCTATTATCCGAACCTACCACGACTACCACCGATAGCAACCCTTACTTTCACTAAGGTAATAAGCATTCTATGAAAATCTTCTCGATAGATATATACATATGTATTTATATAATTCCTTTTTCTATCTTATATGACCTTTATTATCTGTTCAACATTTTTTCTTCTTTTTTTTTTTTTTTTTGTTCCCTTTTTTTGATTGGTTTTTTCTTTTTCTTTCTTTTTTTCGTCATTCCAAATTCATTCGAAAAGATTATTATTACGATTTATTTCTATTATTATATTGTATTGAACTATAAGAATTAAAAAAAAAAAGAAAAGAGGGGGAAAAAAAGGAGAAAGAGAAAACGTGCCCAATAGAAGAATCTTGCCTAACGAAATGAAAAAAAAAATTACAATAAGAAAGAAAGAAGGAAATAAAATAAAATAAAAAAAAAAAAAAAAGAAAGAGAAAAGAAGAACAAAAGGTAACAAAAAAAAGGAAACCTTCAAAATTAAATCATACCAAAATATTCCAATCGTTCGATAATTGAAGTATTCTCAAAAAAAAAAAAAAGAAAAACGAAAAGGAAAAAAAACCAAATCTCTCTCGTAATTTTACGATAATTCTATGAGAAGCAAAATAATATGAAACATTATGAAACGAAGATGAATTTAATTTCTAAAATATTCTATAATGGATGATACCAAAGGTAACATTACAGAAACATTACGCAGAATTTTACAGAAAAAATTGTATAAAACGCAATACATAAAATCATTTATTTCCTAATTAATGATCAAACATCGTTTACATTCGTACATGCATACTTACGTGCACACACACGTATATACACACACATACATACATGGTATATATAATGAAAGCAATGTTCTATTTCTGAGCAGAGAACACGTTGACTTTTCGAACGTTAAAGGTTTAAGGGTGGTAAAGAGGCTTCATCCACTGTCAATATTTATCTATCGGAATCTTGCGAACAGTTACGTAAGATCAACCAACGATACTCACCAACCCCCTCCTTTTATGTCTCGTTTCGTTTCCACACCTGCTACTATATACCTCCTGTCCCCCTTTAGAAAACATTTCCCCAACAACCCCACCATTTTCTCTCCTTCTCTCTCTCTCTCTATCTCTCTCTCTCTCTCTCTCTCTCTCTCTCTCTCTCTCTCTCTCTCTCTCTCTCTCTCTCTCTCTCTCTAATTCTTGAGCTTGCTTCGAGGCAGTCATCCTCCTCCTTATTCCTTAAACCGTACCAACATTGATGCGACAGTCGTGGTAACAGGATTCGAGAGGCACCGACTCGTGTTAACTTGCTAATTATCTTGTCCCCACCTTACCACCCCATCCCTCCCGTTACCTCGAGCCCTTCTATAACTCCTCTATATATCTCTTTCCCTATCTACCATCCCCAACTCTCTCTCCCTCTCTCTCTCTCTCTCTCTCTCTCTCTTTCTCTCTTTGTCTTTCTCTCTTTCTCATACTCTTGCTATGTTTCCCTAAGTATGTATATATATATATATATATATATATATATATATATATATATATATACGTATATTGTATCTCATACATAATGTTAGACCTGGTAGACATCGTCTCTGATACCACTTTGATTTGTGACACCTTCGTAATGAGGAGGAACGAACTCGTGAAGGTTCTAACGATTCTAAACTCTCTCTCTCTCTTTCTCTCTCTCTCTTTCTCTTTTTATCTCTCTCTCTTTCTCTCTCTCACTCTCTCTCTCTCTCTCTCTCTCTCTCTCTCTGTCTGTCTTTCGCTTTCTATCTCTCTCGCGCTAGACTTACTTTAAAGTAACCTACTCGCTCGCTTTAATCCTAACGGTTCACCGTCGTTTACGATGCTAATCCGTTTTATCACACTTTCAAGTGTTTCCTTGTTTAATTATTAGGTAGGAGGGTAGAAGCGTCTCAAGGAAGATTTTAGGGATCGATGAACGGCACTTACAAAATAAGATCTATATTTAACGTTTTCCTTTTATTTCTGTTTGTTTATCCAATGTTATTATATCTATTTATGTATTAGAAAATGTATGTATAAAATAAAAAAGTATATGTGAAATAATTAAAAAATATAATAATAATAATAAAAATAATAATAATAATAATAATAAATTCATATATATATATATATATATATATATATATATATAAATTTCTTATTTAATTAATTATTACTTAATTTTATTTTTCGACAAATTTCATTTATTATGTACATTCGTACGAGAGATTATTAAAATAATTATCTTATATTTATATATACACAAATACGTGGATATCTAAAAAAATACTTTTCCTTACTTGGATATTTTTAATAATTCGACAAAAAAAAAAAAAAAAAAAAAAAAAAGGAAAAGAAAGAAATAATTCGAATGGACGATCGTTGTCTTTTTTCTTTTTTTCTTCTTTTATTTTTATCTTTTCTCATTCTAATCTTCAATTGTCGAATTACAAATGATCAATTTTGATATTATTGCGATGATAAAAAAAATTCGTGATCTATATTCATTAAAAAATAAAAAAATAAAAAGAATCAGAAGAAACGACCGATAAGGAGGGATTTATTGATAAGCTTTTTGTTATATCATACATCCTCTATCTAATATTATCTAATGTCATATATATATATATATATATATATATATATATATATATATATATATCGGTTTTTATTTTCTTTCAAATGATTTTATTGGCTTCTATGATAACCTGCGCATGTAGTAATACAAAAAGATTCGTGGTAACGAATATTACGAAACTCGATATAGATTAATAAATCGAATTGGAGAAATTCGATATATCGTCATGGCATCTCGATGAGGAGATGCGAGTGACTCTAATCGATCTCTAACGGATATATCGAAATGAAAGCTTTCGATTTTCTGATCCTCGATATGATGAAATGACGTTTAACGTTCGACCTCTATTTCCGATAAAAAAAAATATTTAAAAAAAAAGGAGAAAAATTTACTGAATTAATAAATGTTTTTTCAAAGGAGACGAATTTTAAAAAATATTTCAAAAATAAAAAATAAAAAAAAATACAAAAATTAAATGTATCTTTTTTTTATTTTTTTTATTTTTTTATTTTTTTTTCTTTTTTTTTTTAATGAATAATGGTAATATTTTTTTATCTGAAAATGTTACGTATCTTATGACGAAAATAAATAATATAATGTAGTATTTTTTTATTTGAAAATATTTCATAAGTTCTAACGAAATAAATAGTCACAATTGGTATATAGTATTTTTTTTATTGAAAGAAATTTTTCTTTTTACTTTCTATCTGAACGGGGAAAAAATATATCTAAATAAAAATAAATTCTATGTCACTGTATCGTTTTAAAGAAAGAAAAAAAGAAAGGAAACAAAAAATCTTTATTACTTTATAACTGAATAAATAACACTTTAAGAGTACTATGGATTACTTTTGTTCGTTGATATGTTTTTTTTTTTTTTTTAGCTAAATTTCGTAATATTATTAATTAAATTATTATTATTATTAAATATTATTAATATTAGAATGAAAGCTTATTATTTTTCCAATTTGAAAAATCATCGATATAATTAATAACTTTATTAATATGCTTTTCCCTTAAGATAGAACATTTCTTAATATATTATCATTCTAGGATATTATCATCTAAATTTTTATTATTTCGTTATTAGAATGAAATGAAAAGAAATTATTTTCTAATGATCCATGAATATATTATAATTCAGTCATTGAAAAGACAAAGAAAAAAAAAAAAAAAAAAAAAAAAGGAAAACTTTTTTAGGCTACATCATTTATCATTATCATTTGGTAAATCAATTTGTAAATAATTATTTGAATGCTGGCAATCCGTTGTGTTGGATGAAAAAATTTTGCGAAAAATAAATTTCCCAACATTTCGAAAAATTCTCTACACACATGGATCTTTTTTTTTTTTTTTTTTTTTACACGATAGATGCGTACAACGATATCAAAGAGAGGAATGATATAGAAAGAGTCGTGTAAAAATTGTCTTACAAAAAAGTATAACATTTGTTTTAAACCAACGCAAATTATACAACAATAACAACAATAAAATAAAAGCAATTTGAAATATAGAAATGTGTTCGTTAAAAGATATTTTATTAAGAAAAAAAAAAAAAAAAAAAAAAAAAAAAAAAAAGGGAAAAAAAATCGTGTAAAATTCGTCAGAACAAAAAGTACAGCATTTGTATTAAACTAACGCAAACTATAAAAAGAAAAAAAAAGAAAAAATAAATAAATAAAAACAAAAAATATTTCAAAATATAAAAATGTATTCGTAAAGAGAAACGATTTTATTAAAAAAAAAAAGAAAAAAAAAAAAAAAAACAAATTTAAAAGAGAAACAAAAATTAAGATTTGTCGAAGGAAACGAAGAAATCGATTAAAAAAAAAAAAAAAAAAAAAAAAAAAAAAGGAAAAAGAAAGAAAAGCACAATAGAACGAACAATCGAAAAATTTTCTCGAGAAAAGAAGAGAAGGAAAAAAAGAAAAAAAAAGAAAAAAGAAAACAAAGAAAGAAATACGTAGGATGCTTTTTCTGAAAACTCAATTACCCAATTACTTTGACGTTTTTGCGATTTTTTTTTTTTTTTTTAACAAAGTCGTGCAATTGTTAAATCGTTAAACAAAAAAAACAAACAAACAAACAAAAAGAAAGAAAGAAAGAAAATCAAAAAACAGAAAAAGAGAAAGAAAAAGAAGAAGTAATCCTATATAACAAAAAAAAGAAAAAGAGAAGAAAAAAAAAGAAGAAATGACCGTGTATAAAAAAAAAAAAAAAAAAAAAGGAAAGAAAGAAAAAAAATGTTAAAAAAAAAAGAAGAAGAGGGGAAAAAAAAAAAAAGAAAAAAGAAAAAGTCTTCTGTAAGGTGGTGACACAATGTTGTCCATCTAAATTAATCCGATAAAATCCGATTAATTAATTAATTCGATTTTAACGATCGCATCGTTAACGTTGTTAAAAAGTTTTAAACAACGCTAAAGGGAGAAGAAGAAAAAGAAGAAGAAGAAGAGGATGATAAAGAAGAAGAAGAAGAAGAAAAAACAAAAAGAATAAAAGAATGAAGAAATTCGCAAGGCCATAATCGGGCTCGTTGATGGCTCACCACAACCGGTTGGTGATGGTTGGTGGTGACTATTGGGCTCGATCGCGCCGTTAATTCGTACCCTGAGGGACTGTTTAAGCGACGGGTAACACGTGAGTTAGTATAGAGATAAGAGAGGGGCGGAGTCACGTCGGTAAGCCAAATCGGCACCGTGAAGAGGATTAGCCAGATTAGGCCGAAAGCAATAGGGGTTGCCAACTGCAGGACTCTCACTCAGTGCACCCTTACAATTACATATATGTACTTACACGTATATACTACACACACACACACACACACGCACATATATATATATATATACACTTATATATACGTCTCAACCCTTCTCTCTTTCTCTCTCTCTATCTCTACGTATCTATCTATCTATCTCTTTCTCTCTTTTTCTCTTTCAATGGATTTCAACATCAATGACGTCCCACAATGTCAAAGATAAGGAAGGGACACATGACCAACTTAACGAAAGACGAATGTCGATTCGACCCTTCCACGTTATATTGTGAGATGTCCATTGAAAGACACACGGTTAGAACGCACATATATATATATATATATATATATATATATATATATATATATATATATATATATATATATACATGGGTACGAGATAGTGCGTGTCTTCTCTCTCATCTTAAATCTCGATCGTCGAAAA
>NC_062190.1:8474029-8476529 GCF_912470025.1 Vespa velutina | reverse complement strand
TCGTATTCTATATGTATCGAATCCAGATATCTTTCGTTATATATATACAATATCAGTATATATATATATATATATATATATATATATATATATCAGTATAAGGGCAGCAAGAAGAGTCGACAATTAGTCGATCCTTACAACGTTAATGAAACACTCTTAATTAAGGTATACGTTGATACGTAACTAGTAGAGAGTACTGAAGAGAGAAAGAGAGAGAAAAAGGGAGAGAGAGAGAGAGAGAGAAAAAGAGAGAGAGAGGAAAGAGTTATAGGAGAGGAAAACAGCAGCATGTTGTTCAAAATCATGGAAATGAAGTTTATGACTTTATTACTATTCCTGCGAGCTGTTTAATATCATAATAACATTAGTTACTCGGTATAATTGCAACCTTACCAGAGCGCGGCTTCGTAATTACGAAACAATAATTAGAATTACCAGTGCCGATTGTAACAACTTAATAAATTATTAATACGTTATACGAACGAAAGTATCAACGGGACCTTAACGATGGCTAACTTTTACTCGAACCCTGTACAGATTGGTCTGACTCAATCAGGACTACTACTACTGTCACTATTACTAGTACTACTACTATCTACTACGACTATTACTACTATTACTACTACTATTACTATATACTACTACTATTACAGTAGTTAATCCGTCGACAGTCAGACAACCGTAACGAGACGTACGAGAGAGAAAGCAAAACCAATCGATTAACGAATTCGGAAGAGTTGCCTGAAAATTAATTTGAAAGGTTAATTGTTTCGTCCCTGTGTACGAATCTACCCACGTTAAATTACTCGTTATTTTCGTTTTCTTTTTTTTTTTCCTTTTTTTTTTTCTTTTTTCTTTTTTTTTTCTTTTTTTTTTTTTTTTTTTTTTTGACTTTTCCTTTTCGTTATTTCTTTTCATTTCTTTCTTCTTTTTTTGTCATATTTCTTTTATTTTCTTTCATCTCATCGTTCATTATTATATATATATATATATATATATATAGTTTTTTTTTCTTCTTTCATTCATATTATTATATTTCTTCTTTCGCGAGTATGGGATATATGTATGTGCATACACGACGATAATTTAGTTGGGAACATTGGAACCATTAGTAACGGTAATAGTAATGATGACGATTAAAGATACGCTTCATTAAGTTTCACACAGGTAACTCGTGTTTAATTAGTATATTAACCACCAATCGATTAACGAACTCGTATTATTGTCTGGAAAATTAATTTCAATGATTGATTTGTCCCCGTGCTCTTTTGCCGTACGAATCTATTTACGACAAATTACTTTTGTTGGTTTTATTTATTTTTCTTTTCTTTTTTTGTTTTTGTTTTTCTTTTTAATTTTTGTTCTTTCATTTCTTTCATTTTGTCTTCTTTTTTTTTCTTTTTTTCTTTTCTTTTTTTTCTTCTCTTGTTTAATATTTTTCCTCCTTTTTATTTTATTTTGATTTGTTTTACGAATATACTATATCGTTATGCATTGTAATTTTGTTCGGATATTATAAAAATCTTGGAACATAGTGAATGTAAATGAGGATTATTAAAAATTACAATTCGTTATATTTCACATAATTTTAATGTGAATTTAATTAAATACATCGACGTATTTCAACATAAATAAGTTTTTATTCAACAAAACAAGACAATTCATTGCCAATGATAATCTATATTTTTAATCCTGATAATGTTCCGTAATAATTAATAATAATTCATATGAATTTTCTATTCGTTTTCAATGATAAGAAGAACGATTTATTAAAAACGAGAATCGTTATCTTTCACATATGTACATACATATACGTATATGAATACGATGTGTTATAATTAGCATATCGAATCGATTAAATTTATTTTCATTTTCGGCGGATAAGAACGATTTATTTAAATTGAGAATCTTTATCTTCGATATTTGTAGGGGATATAATAACAACCTGAATGAATTTTTATATCGTTTACACGGCCATGAAAAAAGTTTTCCATTAAAATTTTTAAGAAGCCGGAAATTTATTCAAAGTGTTAATTTTTATCTTCAATATTTGTAAAGTATATAATAACGAGTATATAATAAATATATATAATATATATATATATATTTATTTATCAAATTTATACATATATATATATATAATAATAATAATAATTTAAAACAAAAAATTATTCTATCCCTTTTTAAGCTATGTAAATGAAAAAAAAAAAAAAAATAATTAAACCATTACTATTAAGTAAACAACAACAACAAAAAAATACATAAATTATAAGGAAGAATAAAATAATATTTAGATGGAAAAAAATAATTAAAATTTAATAATTTAATCTTAATCTATAAACAATAATTTTGTTCAATTTTAATCAAGGATATTCTTCAAAACACTATCGGTGTAAAGAAAATATAAAATATATTTAAAAAGTGATTAAAACAAAATATTATTTATAAAATTAATCTGAAAATAGAGAAATTAATACTATCTGGCAACGTCGGGAGTTAA